>NW_027133673.1:0-11731 GCF_026122565.2 Emydura macquarii macquarii
AAACCAGATTGGCCTTTGCCAGTGTAATATCCCTAACCTGGTAATAACAACTGCGATGCCTTGTACTGCACACCTAGCAAGTGCACCAGAGGGAGTCCTTCTCTTAGAACCTCACCAGGAAGCTGCACACACACCAAGGGGTATCCCAGCAAAAGTCCCTTCTGTGCACCTTTCTGTACAACTGCACCTGCATCTCAGCTGGAGCTGCAAGTTTGCAGTGGGAATAAATGTAGGGTTTGTAACAAGGTGTTTGAAGGGTCAGGCAGCCTAGTGGTTGGTGCACCTGATCTCAGGCCCCTCGTTTTCCAGGTTGAGTAGCCCCAGTGTCTTAGGTGGTGGGGTAGGGAACTGAGGTCCTCCCTCTCCACCAGGCCCCAGCCCAAAGCCCTGTGTGCATCAACCCCTGAACAGGGTGGCTCTCCCAGCAGGGAGTCTAAATCCACTGCCCTGGGCTGCTTCCTGCCACTGTCCTTTCAGTTTGGGGCATGGCCCCTGTAGCGCAGTTCACAGGGTGGTTGCCTCCCGTTACACTCTCGTGAATCTTGGGCGGCTCCTGCCGTGGTCCCAGGCTCCATCGGGAGGGGCAGCCACAAGGTTGGTGAGGCTGAGCCCCACAATGTCCCTGGGCTGCAGTCACCCAGTTACCTCAGCTGTTACAGCAGTGGGAATGTGCTTAGCCAGTAAGGCCGGGGATTGCAGGAAGGGAGGACCTTTCTGTGAAAGTTGCTTCTGGGGGCTGTGAATCAGAGTGACAACAGGCACCAGAACTGAGACAAGGAAGTGAACCAAGACATGTCTCTGCTCCTGTCTTCTTACCCTGCAAAATTTGCACCGACCCCATTAGTTACACATTCACAGTGCCACATATTTTCAGTTCCCTACAACACCATTAGTCCTCGTGAAACAGTCTATTTACAATGTCGTCTGTCTTTTTTGCCCTCTTGTCAGGACCTGAGAGGAACAGAGATCTCCCTTCTCTGCAACCTTTTTGGGCCTGGGCTCAGCTATCCCTGCTCCCCTCTCTTTCCCCCACCTGGGGTGTCCTTCAGTGCCTCTTTATCAGATTTGGTCTGATGGGCTACTTGGCTCTGTATCCAACCCAGCTAGGGTGACCAGATAGTAAGTGTGAAAAATTAGGAGGCGGTTGAGGTGTAATAGGCAACTATATAAGACAAAGCCCTGAATATCGGGACTGTCCCTATAAAATCAGGACATTTGGACCCCCTAAACCCAGCCTGTAAGCTTTGTTATTGAATTACCTCAATCAGCTTTCTCTGGGGACTAAATGGTGTCTAAGTGATCAGCGTCACGCTGTCTGAAGTGGCTAACAACTCTGAGTCCCTAGCTCAGGTCAGACTGTCAGACGACAGGGCAGACACCCCAAACTAGTGGTGTGTTCTGTCATTAGATTTCACCAAGCCAGTACCAAATGCGAGCTCCTGGTTCACTGTAACACTCCTACCAGGGAGTCACACAGTCCCCTTAGAGTCTCCAGTCTGTCTTGCATCCAGGCAAGATGGACTATGTGATAAAATGGTCACTTTCACCAAAAATCACACCACATTCAGGTTGCTCCCAGTCCCAAGGGACCATGTGCTTACCCCAGATCAGTGGGTACCCTAGATCCTACACCATAGACAATGCTGGTAGCCAATTCCATACCAAACAAACAAAACGTTATTAGCTAAAAGGAAATGAAGATTAAACATCACATACACTCATCCATTCAACAGTCACTTTGACCTACACTAATGCATATGTCAATTGGCCTGGCTGTGCATTCAGTGCAGCCTGGGGCTTTGCCATGAGCTGTCATCTGGTCTGCCAGCATCACAATCAGAGTGCTGGCTCATCTGTTCACTCCCGGCACTCTGCCACAGAGAGTCTGTCTATTGGGCCCAGGCAGTACGGAAAGGACGCTCCCTGAATTGAATGTAGAAGTGGCAAGAACGAGGCTGGGGTAGGAGGGGGAGAAGAGACTGGAGAGGAACCAGTGTGGTGGCTGTGGGGGAGGAAGCAGGACATTCTGAGACTGGATACTGGTGGCGGGGAGAGAAACTGGGACTGGGAGAGAAAGGGGGAAATGGGGACTGTCTGGGCAAGGAGACTGGTATTGGGAGGGGGTGGGGGGAAGAGACTAGGAAAGGCTAGGCAGGGTGACTAGAAAAGGGAGTCGGGGATAGAGACTGGGACTTGCTGAGGAAGGAGACTGGAATCTGGAGGAGACTGGGACTGACTAGGCGAGGAGTCTGGGACTGGGAATCCCTGGGGAGGAACTGGGGGGTGGTTGAGCAGAGACAGATCAGACCAGGAGCCAGGGTGTGGGAGGAGTCTAAGACTAACTGGGCAAAGAGACTGGAATAGGGATCTTTGTCTCTGGGCTCTCCCCTCGAATCTATCTCCCAGGAAACATCAAGGACTGGCACCTACCCACAGGGAGGGGGGACCTTGTTGAAAGGGGCATTGTAACCAGCTATAAGTAAGCTATCTTCAGAGACTGCGAATCTACGGAAATAGTAGTCTCAGGATATGTACACATGGACAGTGGCAAATTTGCCGCCATCAGATTGATCTATACGGATTGATTGAGCAGAAGTGAAGACCCGCTCAATCAATCCGGAAGTCAATTAAACTAAACCACCTCCCCAAAAGGCCTAGTGCTGTGTAATCTACAAAGTCGATGGGAGTTATGCAAGCTATGCAGAGTAGCTTGTGTAACCCTCATCAACTGCTACCCAATTTCCCGGTGAGTGTGTACTAGGCCTTAGGTTAGGATGCGAGTTATCTTTTAGTTAATTGTGACTAACTCCTTGACGCATTATTAATCTCTTGATTTATATTACTCTGACTTATATTCACTTAAAATCTTGCTGTGGTCAATAAACTTATTTGTTTGTTTTATCTAAAACAGTGCATGTGGATTCAGTGTGTGCAGAATCCTCACTTAGAATGACAGAGCTGGTGCACAACAATTTATCTGATAAATTGATGTACAAATATAAATGAGCTTGCAGGGTGCAGTGTACAGCACTTCACATTCATTCACACAGCAAAGCGGGGGAAGTCAGGGCCCAGGAGTGAGGAATTGGGGTGGCAGCTACACACCAGTCCAGATTTCGGGGGGGAGGGAGAAGTCACAATTATAATGTAATGAAAGACTGTATCATAATGCATATGCACAAAAGAGACTAGTTAAAGTAAGCACAAATCTGGCATTCTGAATGTTTGAGAACTTGACGTTGCAAACTAAACTTTCTTCTTGATTCACAGCTTTAGAGATTCTAAGCCCTGAAGGTAGCATTAGATCATCTAGTCTGACTTCTGGGTAACCGAGTGTCACATTCCTCTCTGCAATCTGGACTGGTGTATTGCTGTGTCACCCCAATCCCTCACTACTGGAACCCATCTTACCCTGCCCCGCTGTGTGAACCCCCACCGCTGAGTCAGCCTACACACAGCCTACAGCAAGCAAGGTGCTCTCAGCTAAGTGAGTGAGTGCTTCTGGCCAGCCACTCTTGTGATAAGGCACTGGTATGACCCCAGCCACACCATCAGTCCCAGATGCAACTCTAGGAACTGCCATCTTACAATGTTCAATTCTGCACACTGAAAGCTCATTGGTTTGTCAATGTATGAAAGAAATTGATCTGCACCGGCCTTGTCACTGCAAATAGTCTTACACCTCAAATCACATGCACTGCTTTCGATAAAACAAACAAACAAATGTATTAAGTACAAAACATTTTTAAGTAATTATAAGTCAGAGAAAATAAGTCAGATTTGATCAAGATGAAACAAAAAGTAAATCACATTCTAATCTAAGCTTAACACTTTCAGCAACCTTACAGTCTTAGATGATTCTCACCACAGGCTGGCTGGTCCCATTCCCAGTCAGCCTCTCCTCTGGGTCAGCATTTAAGTTGCTTGGTGGTGTTTGTAGATGGAGGTGGAAGACAAAGAACAGGAAAATGTTTCTTTTTTTTTTTTTAACATGATCTTTCGCCCCTTCTGGGACCTTGCCCCCCCTTTTAGGGTCAGGTGACAAACAATGTGCTGGTATGGCTTCTTCGATACTTAAGTCAGTGAATATCCCCTTATCGATGCTTAGGCTAGTCCATTTTTCCTGGAAGAGCTAATTTGTTTTATGCATACCTCAGTGAGATGTGAACTGACTCTCTGCTCTTGGGGGGTTTTGCCTGAGTCCGCTTAAAGCAATGAACACACCTTTGGGAACGTTACGTAGCAAAGCCTCATAACCATACATATGACATTGCAACAAACATATTACTATAACAATAATGTTCAGTACATCATGAGCATTCCAAAAACATCTTACATGACATACTTTGGACTAAACAACAAACAATTACACTACAGGGGTGAACAGGAATGATACACAATCACACCATAAGGGTACACATGGGGGGTGCGGTGTGTCACACCCAGTCTATAAAATTTAATGCAGTTACTCTTGTAGTGAATCTAATAACTTGTTTGGCTAACGCACATCTTCCAGTCTTCATCTGAATACTTCAAGAGGAGGAGAATATTCTGCTTCTCTTGGTAATTTTTGCAAGTGTTTCATCACCTTTCTCCACTAGATTAAGCAGGCCTTTAGTATGCAGTGTTCTGTCCCAGTGAAGGTACTTATACACTCTAACCAAGTCTCCTCTTGGGAATTCTTTTGACAAGCGAAACAGGTTGAGCTCTTTAAATCTCTCACTGCAAGGCACATTTTCAAGCCCACAAATCATTACAGTGGCTCTTCTCTGCACTCTTTCGAATTTTTTAACATCCTTCTTAAAATGTGGGCACTAAACTGAATGCAGTAGCAGTCTCTCCAATGCTGTATACAGAGGTAAAATTACCTCCCTACTAGAGCTGGTCAGAATTTTTCTGATTAATCAGCGTTTCATAGGAAAATGCCAGTTTGTTGCAACCAACATTTCTCATGAAAGTGAGGTGGGTTCAGTGAATTTTGTCAAAATCACAGGAAGGGTCTGGCAGAAATGTCCATGGTTCCCTGCCAGCTTGGGAACTGTTAAAAGAGGGACCCTGATGAACAGAGGGATGAGTCAGTGTCTGCAGGGAAAGAGACTGAAACCCAGTCCCCATAAGCAGGGACACTAGGGTAAGTTGGGCCAGCGCAGGTTTTGCAGGAAATTCTGTGCTCTGTGGAAGACAAAAGACTTTAGTCCTTTAGTTGCTTTAAACCTTTTCTTTTTGATTGTTATGTTCCTGTGGATAAATAAATAAAAGCACTGTTCTGTGTCTGGTACTATTCAGTGTTGTTCTAAATGACTTGGACAATGGAGGGGAGAATACACTTATAAAATTTGTGGATGACATCAAGCTGAGAGGGGTAACAAGCTTTTTGGAAGACCGGGTTAAAATTCAAAATGATCTTGATAAATTGGACAATTTGTCTGAAATCAGTAAGTTAAAATTCAATAAAGACAAGTGCAAAGTCCTACAATTAGGAAGGAAAAATCAAATGCAAAAACACCAAAACAGGGTATAATGCAGTACTGCTGAATGTTATCTTGGGGTTTTAGTGGATCACAAATTGAAAAACTGTGATGCTGTTGCGAAAAAGGGAAATATCATTCTTGCTTGTATTGAAAGAATGTCATATGGAAGACACGGAAAGTAATTGTCCCTCTTTACCTAGAACTGGTGTTGCCTCACCTGGAGTACTGTGTCCAGTTTTGCACATCACCTTTAAGAAAGTTGTGGACAAATTGGGGAGTGTCCAGAGGAGAGACACAAACATAATAAGAGGTTTAGAAGACATGACCTATGAGGAAATGTTGAAAAAAAATGGCATTTTTAGTCTAGGGAAAGAGAAGACTGAGAGTGTACTTGATAACAGCCCTCAAGTATGGGAAAGTCTGTGAGTCAATTGTTATCCATGCCACCAAGGTTAGAACTAGACATCATCATCTTAGATTTCAGGGAGAGAGATTAAGATTAGATATTAGGAAAACCTTTCTAATTATAAGGGTAATTAAGCACTGGAACAGGATACCAATGGAAGTTGTGTAACCCCCCGTCACTGGTGGCTTTTAACAAAAAGTAAGACAGACATCTGTATACCTAGGCATGGCATAGATAAATTTAAGCTTGCCTTGGTGTGCAGGGATGGACTAGAAGATCTCTTGAGGTTCCTTCCAACCCTGCATTTCTATTATTCTGTGGTTTTATCAGATATTGAGGTCTGCTGATATAAAAATAAATGTTTATCCCTAGTAGATGTTCTTGAACATCCTCCTTAGTTACCAGTGGGCTACAGAGCGCTTCATCCTCTTCACATGATACGAACACGCATCCTGTTTCTCTCCAAAACCACATATAATTATTGAACACCTCTTCCTTTACTGCATCATTATTAACAACTTTACCATCCTCATCTGTAATGGGCCTACACCAATGTTTGCTTGTTTGTTTTTTGTTCCTAATATACATGAAAAAACTCCTTCCTATTGTTCTTAGCCCTGCCAGTCACGGATTTACCCTCATGCCTGTGGTTTCCCTTATATGTTCAATACGTATCATAACTTCTAATGTAGACTGATAGCTATCAAGTTCCCCCTTTTTCTTTTTTTTATATGTTATCTTTTTATCTCAATTGCTGCCTTCACTTGGCCACTGAACCTGAATGAGCTTTTAGGCAAAGTCCTAAGCCAGTGGAGCAACCTAACTCCCAAAGGCGCCTTTATAATTTGCAGCCTTCTTTGGCTTTCTAGGACACATTAAGCCTCGGCTGGTCGGAGGGGACAGTGCCTGCTCGGGACGTGTGGAGATACTACATGGAAACACGTGGACCACAGTCTGTGATGCACACTTTGATCTCAACATTGCCAACGTTATCTGTAATGAGCTACAGTGTGGAATAGCTCTATCTACCCCAGCAGGAGCTCGCTTTGGAGAAGGAGAAGGTCTGATCTGGACTGAAAAATTCCAGTGTGTGGGGAATGAATCTCTCCTGTTTTCCTGTCCCACGATACCACAAGTGAATCAGACATGCTCACATGCAAAAGATGCTGGAGTCACATGCTCACATAAGAATTCAGCACGTCTTTAAAATTCCAGTGATGTGTATTCTAGATACAAGTGAACGAATGTTATAATCTCACTGTGTAGGGAGCTGGCTTTGATAGGGTTGGATCAAAAACACAAACAATTGAAGATAATGAGAAAGCGATGAAATGCCCCCTGACTTTCCCTTCTTTAACTATTTGTTATAAAATAGCTCCAAGGCTCCCTCTCTAAACCCCTTCTCCCTTCTCCCCTGGCATACAGGGTTCCGGCTGGTGAATGGCAGCTCAGCGTGCTCAGGGAGGGTGGAGATCCAGGTTCTTGGTACCTGGGGAACCGTCTGTGACTCACGCTGGGATTTACCAGACGCCAACGTTCTCTGTCATCAGCTTGACTGTGGATTCGCTGTATCGGCTCCGGGAGGAGGGTATTTTGGGAAGGGAACTGGCTCTGTCTGGACAGACACATTTCACTGTAAAGGGACTGAAGCCCATTTGGGGCATTGCCCAGTTACTGCCCTGGGGGCCTCTCAGTGCTCACACGACAATGACGCCGGTGTGAATTGCTCAGGTAAGTGGAGGAGAAATGCTGGATTCATGACACCTGCCCCTCAGTGTGTGACACTGCCCCCTAGAGCAGGGGGACCTCAGGGCACAGGAAGGAGAAGGGGAGCTAGTTACTAAACCACGTATAATAACAGTAAATATGTTAAAATAAAATACAAGTAAATAATATTATCACAAAAGAATAGTTGTGACCCGGGAAAGCCCTGGATTCTCCAGTAAAAAGGACAGCAACTAAGTCCTTACGCAGGGCAGTGGAGCAGGGGCAGAACCAGTAATAAGAGGGGGAGGTAGTAGCGATCGCCAATACAGAGGTTGCTTCACACTTCCTGTTATAAAATATTCTCAGCACCTTCTTCAGAAGTTCTCAAGCCCTCATTGTTTGAAACAGGCCTTTGCAATTGGGCAAGAGGTCAGTGCTGGGGCCAGGAAAGTGCCTTTCCCTAGCGCAGTGAAATTCCTTCCAGGTTTGGCTGAATTATAAACTGCTGAAAACAACCATTTCCCTTCTCTCACATGAGGTCCTGAGGCTATTTTGGTAGCAGGGAAAGTCCTGCTTTCTCTTACTATTTTTTTTACTTTTCTCACACCTTTCCCACTGAAAAAAAAATCCCCTGCTTTCTTACAGTTTTTTAAAAACCTTTTTCTAGCTTTTTAAAATTAAAAAACGATGAAAATGAGAAAGGGGGGGAAAATGGAAGCCTGTAAACCCAAAAACTGAAAAGGAAAATTGATTTATTTCATTTTCCAAAAGTTTAAGTGAATCAACATTTTAATCAGCACCTAAACAAATCTCTCATTCTGTTTCCACATGCCAATATATTGGATCTGTTTAAAAGCTGAAATACTGCATTGGAAATACTTCACAGGAAAATATTTGGGTTGTCGACCTGCTCTAACACCCTTGGGAGAGATAGCAGACTATTATGAAGCCCATTTCAAAAGTGATTTAGGCACTTAGAAGCCCAAGAATAACATTTTCAAATGTGACTAAGTGACTTAGGGACTTAAATCTCATATTTTCCCAGTAACGTAGGGGCCCAAGAACCATGGAGATTTCACCCTTGTGTTGCTTAAGTCTGAAAATGGCACTTGGCTCCCACATTATTTAGTTGCTGTTAGAAATAACCAAACAGGTTGTCCCAGGGGTGGAATGGGGAGACGGAACCCTTTATTGCCTGCTCGTTCCAGCTCAACACCACAAGTGAACGATGAAGGAGTTACTTTACAATTCTTTTATCCATAACAGTCTGTAAATGTGTACATTTCCAGCAACTCACCATAAACCCTTATTTGTTTACATTGACAGCTATAAAATGAATATTAACAACTACATAATGAATATAATTATACCCACCCCTGTTTGTTGTTTACAGGATTACCATACAGAGGTCAGGCACATCACCTTAAAACCTATACATTTTACATTACCATTCTTTGAGGTAAAGGCATGCCGGGATGGGTGGGGGGGAGGAAGATAATGCTTTCTTCCCACCAAAGACCTTGCACTGGAATGGCGATAGTCTCATCCCCTGTGCAGGTGGCCAGGAAGGGAGGAAAAGAAGAGAGATAACAGACTCTAACTAGAATTCACACCAATTAGCAGAAACAAGGTTTTCCTGTGCCATGACCCCGTTCCCTGTAGCTTAGGCCGGAACATTTGTCCAGCTTTTAACTCTTTACTCTCCTACAGTTGCTTTTTAAAATTTTACTATCCACGATTAAAGCCAAATTCCAAACTGGCTACTCATTTCGGGTGATTGGGCTCCAACCTGAGACCCTCAGGGCCTGACTCTTCAGAGCACGCACCATTTCTGTGGAGCTTTTTGTGTTCAAAGTACTGTCCAGACATTAATAACCCATCACAAAACTCCAGGGACGTAGGTGGGGAAGTATTATTATTAGCTCCATCTGACAGATGGTGACACAGGGAGAAAAGCAAAGTGACTTGCCCAAGGCCCCCAGGAGTGCAGTCAGCAGTGCAACCAGGAGAAAACTGAATATTTGGACTCGCAGCCCTGTACTGGTTCCACCAGACCTCACTGCCTTACTGCAGAGTGGCTGAGCAGCGACATCTTGCCTGCACTCTGGCTGCAGTTGTGAGTGCTCAGTGCTTCTGAAAATCAGACCCAATAAAAACTGGTTTCAGAGACCTGCTCAGCATCACCTGTGACGTCTGCGGCAGAGGCAGGAATAGAGCTGAGTTCTAGTGCACAACGGACACTGCTCTTAGCAAGATCATCCTGGTTCTTCCTGAACTCCCCTGCTCATTCTCTACCGGCTTTCCAGCTTCTAAAGTGAATGAGGCAAGGGTCATACAAGTAACAGCCTGACACTGCACATTCCCCCTTCATCCATCCTGGCCACAGACAGTGTCAGATGCCCTGTGGAAAAATAATTCACTGGAAAACTTAATATCTATTGCCAGGCAGTCTGGTTCCCTTATGGCTCAATGGACCCCGTCTTCTGGATCTGAGTCATAGATCCATGGATTTCTAAGACCCAAAGAGGCCATTGTGTTCATCTGCTTCTCCCCTCACCAAAGGGACCCCTACTGCTTAATGAAGGTGCAGCTCCCCTCTGTGCCCCATCTTCTCATCCATGCACTGAGTCTCCATAGTGCTTCTTCACTGGCTGGTACTGGGATCCTTACAGAGAAACCTACCAAAGAAGCTGTGGATTGAAACCTTCTTCTTAATAATTTACAAATAGCTTCCAGGACTCTCTCTCACAGTGCTCAGGGTCACTGGTTCCATTACACACCATGACTGAGCCTATACGGGTCCTGCCCAGCACTCTGAACAGATGTCTGCTCTCCTCTTTACAGCTGATACCTTTGTACCGTGGTGGCAATTCACCTTGCAGTTCTCCCACCTCTCACAGACGCTGCTACCTGCATTCCTAACTCAATTCCCTGCAGCCATGCCCTGCCTCTCCTAACTGGCTACCCAGCCCATACCCTGGTTCTTGGAGGGAACTCCTCAGCAGATGAGGATGCTGATTTCTTCTTACAACTACGAGAAGGAAAATCCCTTCTAAGTAAAAATCATAGAATAATAGATTAGGGTTGGGAGGGACTGCAGGAGGTCATCTGGTCCAACTCCCTGCTCAAAGGATGGCCAACCCCAACTAAACCATCCCAGCCAGAGTTTTATGAAGCTGGGCCTAAAAACCTCCAAGGATGGAGATTCCACCACCTCCCTAGGTAGCCCATTCCAGTGCTTCACCACAATCTTTGTAAAAAGTTTATCCTAATATCCAACCTAGACCTCCCACACTGCAACTTGAGACCATTGCTCCTTGTTCTGTCATCAGCCACCACTGAGAACAGCCTAGCTCCATCCTCCCTGGAACCCACTTTCAGGTAGTTAAAGGCAGCTATCAAATCCCCCCTCATTCTTGTCTTCTGCAGGACTCTGCTTTTGTCATTGTTGAACCGCATCAAATTCATTTTGGCCCAATCCTCCAATTTGTCTAGGTCCCTCTGTATCCTATCCCTACCCTACAGTGTATCTACCAGATCCCCACAACCTAGTGTCATCTGAAAACTACCTGAGGATGCAATCCACCCCATCCTCCACATCATTAATGAAGATGTTGAATAAAACCGGCACAAGGACAAACCCCTGGGGCACTCCACTTGTTACTAGCTGCCAACTAGACATCAAGCCATTGATCACTACCCGTTAAGCCCAGTGATCTCGCAAACTTTCTATACACCTTAATGTCCATTCATCCAATGCATACCTCTTTAACTTGCTGATAAGAATATTGTGGGAGACCGTATCAAAAGGTTTGCTAAAGTCAAGGTTTATCACCTCCACCACTTTCCCCATATCCACAGAGCCAGTCATCTCGTCATAGAAGGCAATCAGGTTGGTCAGGTAGGACTTGCCCTTGGTGAATCCATGCTGACTATTCCTGAGCAACTTCCTCTCCTGCAAGTGCCTCAAAATGGATTCCTTGAGGACCTGCTCCATGATTTTTCCAGGGACTAAGGTGAGGCTGACTGGTCCGTAGTTTCCTGGATTCTTCTTCTTCCTTTTTTAAAGAGGGGCACTCTATTTGCCTTTTTCCAATTGTCTGGGACCTTCTCTGATCACCAAGAATTTTCAAAAATAATAGCCAAT
>NW_027133674.1:0-118472 GCF_026122565.2 Emydura macquarii macquarii
TCTGGGTGCTCACTGAGGGCCAGCTAACGAACCCCTTGGTCACATTAGTGAATAGTTACCCACACTAATAGTCCCTCTGAAGTCAAGGGAGCTACTAGGGGCCTTTTTGTTGGACTGATTCAGTCTTTTGTCTCTTCTTTGCACCTTTCCACAGCACCGCTCGTTGTTGTAGGTTACCGTGACACTCTATGAACTGCCGCTCCCTTCTCACCACTGAACTCACAATGAGGGTCAGTTTGTAGGTCAATTATTGCAGACCCGTTGGGACTCGTGCCCTTGGCGGGATTTTTGGAAGGCAGTTAAGTGCTGAGCATCCTTTGAAATCAGTGAGTTTTAGGAGTCTTGGTGCTTTAGAAAAACCTACTAGGCACCTAAATACCTTTAATAATCTGTCCTGAAGTTCCCCTGCCACAACTGAAAATCCATCACAAATAACCAGCATAACTAAAGTGCAGTTCAGCATAACTCTCCATCAGTGGCCCTGAAAGCTCCAGTCTCTCTCCCCTTCTGTCAGTGTTAGACACACAAACCCCTTGTGTTAGTCCACCGAATTCAATATCCTGGCAATAACGGGCATAACGAATGGACCTACCCCTGATGCCATTCCAGCAAACACTCATGCACCTTACACTGCAATGACCTCAGTAGGAACACCCTGGTGTTTAAAGTTGAAATGCTTTGCTGCATGGGGCCTGGAGCGCTCAGTGCTATGCAGGATTCAGGCTGCTACCGTCCATCAAGTGCAGGGCTCCCCAGCAGCTCTAGCTCACTGGCACCAACACTTTGGAGCAAATTGTGCCAGTGCTGGGTCCAGCACTGGGCAGCTTCTCTGGGAGAAGGGCAGAACTGAGACCTAAAATCATTGTTGTGCAGTTTCCTCTCATGACTGTCATGGCACATGCACAGAGACGTGTGTCTAGCACTACGTACACACGTCTGTCCTTGGACAGTATTTCCTTATTGCACAACAGGGCACACTACGTCCAGAAACCAGCCAGGGGATCGTCTTACGCCAACAGGAGCAGTTTGAAAATCTCTGTGGTTCACCCCCAGGGGTAGAAATGGTATTACTGGTCAGACGATTCTCCTGTCTTCATTTAAAAAACAAACAAAAAAACACACATTTGATTTTAGCTGGAAATTTACCCTCCTTTGCATGAATAAATTTGGTATGAAATTTGTCAGAAATGTGTTGAGTTTCTCATTCTTAGAGCTGGTCAGGAAAAGAATTTTCATTTCATAGGAAATTCCTTAAGTTCCAGTTTTCGTTTTCAGTCCATTTCTGACTTTTCAAAAATAGAAGTATTTTAAATTTTATTCTGAGATTTTTTTATTTCATTTCTTATTACTTTTATGTCATCTTTTATTTTATTTTATTACTAGTTTATTTGTATATTATATTTCATTTGGTATTGTTTTATAACATATACAGTAATTATTTTTTCCCTAAATGAAATTTTGCAAACATTTCCCATGGAACATTTTGATCTTGACAATTTGGCATTTTCTGATGGAAAAAACATTCCATTTGAAAATTATTGATCAGCTCTGTATTTTCTCCCTTTTTTTTGGTTAAAAAATATTCATTCTCTTTCTGTTTGTGGCTGTCCAATCTGCCAGTCCATTCTGTCTGTTTGCCAGGCATTACTTAGCCTTCTTAACTGCTAAGCAAGGACTTGATCCCATGTAGAGTTACGCAAAGTTAACTTTTCACCTGGGAATAATTGTCTTGTGTCTCAGCCTTAGTTTGCAGAGATCAAAGATAAAATTCCCACTGACTTAAAGGACTGGATCCTTTGATTTCAGTGGGATTTGGACATCTAATTCCTTTAGCCTTCTTTGACACTGACTGTCAATGTGTGAACCCCTAGAAATAAGTGCAGCAGCAGCAAATCTCAGCTCTGTGTTAGCCACGTCATCTCACCAGCTCGCTCAGTACCGCAGGGAAGAGGATGCCGCTCTTAAGAGTACAATCTTCAGTTCCAAAGGCACAAAGTCAATGGGTCTTTGGAGCCTTTTGAACTTTGCTCGTGCTTTTCAAAATGTGACCCTTAGATCAGGGCCTCCTGGTCAGACGTTCTTGAAAAGAGCAAATGAATTTTGTTGCTCAGATAAAATGCAGGTGCAACAAGGTGCTTTACACATTTTGACGGGGATTTTCAAAGCGGGGTAATGTATACAAGCAGCACCCATCGCCCACTGAATTGCTGGCAAGCTGAGGTTACAAAAGGGCAAATGGTTTCTTCACATATCCCAGAAAAGTTTCAGGGATCTTCAGTGTCCCAGCAATTATAGGAAAGTGATAATCTTGTACCAGAACTAGAGGCCCCCACGTTGGTCTGTATGATAGTCATGACAACTTCTTGATTACTCTCCTGTACGGGGTTCGTTAGATATTCACACTAAGCTGTTCAGGGTCCTGTCTGGGTACAGTGAATATGATCCTTTCATTTCTGTGTATTACAGTAGGCTCTGTAACTTGACTCAAAACGTGCTTTTTCAGCATGAAGTTTCTTACCTACTGTCCCTTCTTCCCCTGAAGGAAAGGTTCATTCCAGATTTTACGGAAGAATATAAATATCCACTTAGTTCTGAATGCAAAACAAACTAGAAAATTGTTAGTCCCAGTCCCCTGATAGCATAATTTGTTCTCTAGCCATGTAATGAGGTCTTAGTCCTTTATCATCCGTGGGGATAATTCTGTTTTGCCAAAGCTTTGTTTTCATAACACCCAATATTGAATATTTGGATCTCCTATAATTGCATTTTTAAAAGCCGGGGGGAGGGGAGTTGTTTGTTTTTTTCAATTCATCTCTGGCAAACATATTGCAGATAGGGATGAAATCCCATTGCTTAACTCTTTGAAGGAGACAGATCTAAACTGAAAATGGGCTATAACCCCGGGATGGCCCTGAATCGTCACACTGTGGCTTTCATTTTTAATTCGCAGTTAACTGACTATTAATCACTTAGTTTTTTGTTACTGAAATTGTGGTTTAATATTTATTACTGTCCATTTGTCATTCCTGTGGTCAGCTGCCATCTAGAGATTGTTAGAAAAGACATGAAAAATCCTGGGCACATTAACTTTCTCTTCCCCATAGTGCCTGTTCTACACCATATTCAGGCCTTTACCAGACTTCACCCTCCGTTATCCACCATACCCCCAGCGGCAGTGTAGACGCACCCAAGCGTCCAGCTGTGGGTTATTCACACCAGCCTCTCTTTCCATCAGTCGGCCCTTTTTGACTTGGGAGATTATCAGCACTCCATGTTAATGCAAAAGCCCCTTTCCTTGGATTATTGGGATTCCTTTCAAAGCCAGGAACATCCTGATGTATTTTCACAGGGGCTCACTTGTTGGGCGAGGTCTCCACCCAGATTTTGCACCAGTATCACTATTCTGGTTAGTGGTGTGACTTTGTTATGTCAGTACAACCTCTAGTGCGGCCACAGTTTCCCAATGTGGAGGTCTCTAGCATTGGTCTGGCTTTTTGACACGCCTGTATGCAAATGAACTATAATCAATATAAGCACCTTTACATCACTATAATTGCATCCGCTCGCTGTGGATGAGTGGGTCCCACGTGGCACCACCTGAAGGCCCCAGGGTAGCTTAAAATCCAGCCCCTCACCTCAGTTTCCCTTCCTTGTTCCCCAATAAACTCCACACAGACTTTCTCTAGTGCAAATCACAACAGCCCTCCCATTGGTTTCATACATTAACTTCAAGTTCAGAACTAAACTCAGAAGCCTTACTTGCAGCTGCAAACACCCCAAACTGCCCTCTGGTTAGAATCCTTCCTGCCGTAGCAGGCTACCCCCAGCTCTTCCGGGCTGGAGCAATTCACCCAGTCGAAGGGTTTCCCTCACTCACTCCCTGAAATTTCACTTCAGCTTTCTGAGCTTGCCTCTCACTCTAGCTCCTTCCAGCTCTTTATTGCAAATTGCCAGGATAGCTAAAGTGGTGCAATATCTACATGTAGACAAACCTTTACACATTGATTTCTCACATCAGACACGAAGGGGACAGACAACGGGAGATCTGACAACAAAGATGAGAGAAAGAGACAATTTTAGCTTTGTTTAGTTTTTATTGATATAGACTTTGGTAACAGACACAGAGTTATTGGCATCTCCTAGAAAATGGTAAAACATGAGAAGGAGCTGGTGCAAAACATCCCCTGGGCGTGGGGGGAATTCTCAGGATACTGGTTTGGCTGTAAATGTACAGGTTGGGTTTACCCATAAGAGGTGATGTTAGGCACCTAAATCCTACAGCCAGGGATTGGGATTTGGGCACCTAACACCCATAGGTGCCATTGTCAACTACAAGTGGACATGGTGGAGCAGACAGAACACAGGACTAGGACTCTGGAGATTTGGTTTCCATGCCTGTCCCAGCCACTTGCCCGCTGAGCGACTCCGGGCAGGTAACTGCACCTCGTTCTGCCTTAGTTTCCCCAGCTATAACACGAGGATGTGGGCCTAGGGATGGAGTCACATAACTTCCCCTTTAGGCATCTGTACCCAGAATCTGGCCCTCCTGGGATTCACAAAAGCCCTGCTCAGCTGCCTGCGACCCTATAGGCGACTAAGAGTTTGCAGCAAAATGGCCACAGCCCCGTGTTTCTGCTTCTGGCCATGCCCTCTGCAGCCTCAAACCAGGCACTCATATCTTGAGAAACTGGCCCTATGTCACTGCTGAGAATGGGCCAGTGATAGGCCTCTGCTGGGCCCCGCAGCACAGGTTAGATGGTTTCCTTTTGATTCCTGTCCCTTTGGAAAGAAGCCCAGGGATGAAACACACTACAAGCAACAAAAATTAATTACACAATTTCCTAATGCTGGAGTCCCAGTCTGACTTTGCCCCCATATAGTTGTATAGTGTAGGCATCATAGATTTATGTGTGTGTGTAGCTAAGTCTGTTTGCCCTGCACCGTCTGACTGAGCACAATCTCCCGTCACTGGCTGAACTCTGAGAAGCCACTAGTTTAAGTCTCCCACCCACTCAGTAACACCCAGATGTGGCATCTCATAAATACCCTAACAACAACAGGTCACAGGTTCCAAGAGTCTGTCCATCTGCACTTCCGCCCCTGCCTCTGACTCTAAGAGCATGACACAGCCCAATGAAGCTTCACTTCAGGCCCTAAACCAGCTTCTGGCATATCTATTTTATTTCAAGCTAAGACACCTGGCTGGCTGTCCTTGTCCTAACATGAATTTCCTGCAAGCTTTCCTCAAGGCTCCCTTGACCTCTTTGTTTCTCAGGGTGTAGATGAGAGGATTAACTAGGGGAGTCAGGACCGTGTAGACGACAGAGAGAACTTTCTTGAAGTCTCTCAGCGTGTGGGCTGTGGGGAACATGTAGGCTATTAACAGAGTTCCCTAATCAATGGACACCACGATGAGGTGGGAGGAGCAGGTGGAAAAGGCCTTTTGCCTCCCGGTGGTGGAAGGGATTTTCAGGATGGTGGCGATGATGCAGATGTAGGACATTACAGTCAGTAGGAATGGGACCAGGGAGAATATCAAGCAGAGCATGAAGGCCAACATTTCCATCAGCTGATGGTCATTGTAGGAGAGTTTTACAAGAGGGATAAAATCACAAAAGAAATGGTCAATAGCATTTTGGCCACAGAAAGTTAGCTGTGATATCGACAATGTTGTTATGCTGTTAACTAGGAAGTCACCTACCCAAGAGCCAGCTGCGAGCTGGAGGCAAGCCTTGCTACTCATACAAGCTGCATAGTGAAGTGGTTTGACTATGGCTAAATAACGATCGTAAGACATCACCAATAGGAGCAGGCATTCTGTAGCTACCAGAGAACCAAAGAAATAATATTGTGTGATGCAGCCACTCACTGAGATGGTTCTGTCCCCAGTCAGGAGACTGGCCAGCATCCTGGGCAGGATGGTGGAGGTGTAGCAGGTCTCCAAGCAGGACAAGTTCCCCAGGAAAAAGTACATGGGGATGTGAAGGTGCTGAGCAGTGACAACCAGCACCATGATGAGGATGTTCCCAGCCATGGTTGCGATGTAGATCACTAGAAACAGCAGGAAGAGAAGGATTTGCAGTTCATGAAGGATCCTGAATCCCATGAGGATGAATTCAGTGATGGACATTTGATTTTCCTGTTCTGGAGCCGCCATCAGGGTGTATCTATGGGAAAGAAATTCATTCACTCCTTAACACGTCAACGTTGTTTTCTTTGTCTCTCTCTGCTGGTTATCAGAACAATAGCTGTGTGGATTATTGAGGTCAGGAGAGGGGAAGTGCCATCTCTTGATCTGTGGGACAGATTTCCTATCTGGGCAGGCTACAGGTTCCACAAAACGTTAATCTCTCTGCACACGAGTAGTAACTTGACAGAGGGAACCAATGCTTTCATATACGACATGATGGAGCTCGGGTAAAAGAGTACACGAACACCGACATCGGTCCAAATCATCACACCTTGCACCTTCTGGTGCACCAAAGTAGAACCATGTCCTTCATAGATCAGAGTTCCTCTGGCAAAATGGGTCAGAAACAAACCAAGCAACTAAGATATGTAATGGTTGGTCAGCCAATTCAAGTGAATTGCAGTGGACATGGGCCACCTAACTCTTTTAAAGCCATTTGAAAAATTTTATCAACCAAATACCTGCGCTCCCCTCGCACGATATTTCCTTGTCCTGCCGTGCTACACTTGAATAAAGCGAATAAAAAGAAAAACACCAACCGGAAAGCACCATTTTGCCTAGAAATATCTCCTCTATTGTAAAAAAAAAAAAATTATGTATAGAATTTGAATTTTGTACGAACTGTGCTATTTCATATTATGAGAGTGGGGTGGGACCCAGATTTCCATTTAATCAGCAATTCCACGATAACCAGCAATTTAATCAGCAATTGTAATGTTGATTTTCATTCCAATTTGGACATTTAAAAATACACTTATATATTTTAATTTCATTCTAGGTTATTTTTACATTACATTATATTTTATAGATAGCATAAAACAAAATAAATAATAGATTTAATAAAATCAGATACAATAACTCTTTTCCTAAAGAAAATGTTGTCCAAATTGATATGTTCCTATGGGACATTTTGATCTCAATCAACAAAACATTTCTCCCTGAAAAACATCTGTCAAATTTTTATCAGCTCTATATTTTCTTCTTTTTCTTTGATTAAAAATATTAATTCTCTGTTTGTGGGTGTCTTATCTGCTATCATTCATCCTTATTAACCACTATATAAGGATCCGATCCTGTACAGAGTTATGCACGGAGATAATTTTATACTCCGTGAATAATTCTGTTCAGGGAGACGTTCCTCTGCCTGACTCGCCTGCAGGCCCCTCTGGCAGGAAGGTGCCCAGATGCTTTTAAAAAATTCCACTGGGCACCCAAATGTCTTGAGAAACTGGTGCTATGTTACTGCTGAGAATGGGCCAGTAATAGGCCTGTGCTGGGCCCCGCGGCTCAGGGTAGACAGTTTCCTTTTGACTTTTGGTTTTGACTTTCCTTTCCTTATGGTTTCCTTTCCTTCCTGTCCCTTTGGAAAGAACCCTGGGGATGAAACACATTACAAGGAACAAAAATTAATTACAAAAAAATTAATTTCCTAATGCTGGACTCCCAGGCTGACGTTACCACCATATATTTGTATAATGTAGGCATCATAGATTAATGTGTGTCTGTGTGTGTGTCTAAGTCTCTCAACCTACAGGAAACAGATGCCCAGCAGAGTCTGTTTTCCCTGCACTGTCTCACTGAGCACAATCCCCCATCTCTGGCTGAACTCTGAGCAGCCACTAGTTCAAATCTCCCGCCCCCCCAGTCGCACCCAGCTGTGGCATCTGATAAAGGCCCTAACAAGAACGGGTCACAGGTTCCAAGAGGTGTGCCCGTCTCCACTTCCGCCCCTGGCTGTGACTCCAAGAGCATGACACAGCCCAGTGAAGCTAATGTGAACACAATTTTGGTCTACAGCAGATTTCAGTTCAGGCCCAAAACCAGCCTCTGGTCTAGCTACTTTACCTAAGGGAACTGATTGGCTCACATTGTCCAAACATACATTTCCTGCAAGCTTTCCTCAGCGCCTCCTTGACCTCTTTGTTTCTCAGGGTGTAGATGAGGGGATTGACCAGGGGAGTCAGGACCGTGTAGATGACAGAGAGGATGGTTTTGCAGTCCCTCAGCGTGTGGTCTGTTGGGAACATGTAGACAAGAAGCAGAGTTCCATAATAAATAGTCACCACGATGAGGTGGGAGGAGCAGGTGGAAAAGGCCTTTTGCCTCCCAGTGGTGGAAGGGATTTTCAGGATGGTTGTGATGATGGAGATGTAGGACATCATGGTCAGTAGGAATGGGACCAGTAAGATAGGGAAGCTAAGTGTGATAGACAACATTTCCACCTTCTGAGGGTCATTGCAGGAGAGTTTTACAAGAGGGATAAGATCACAAAAGAAATGGTCAATAGCATTTTGGCCACAGAAAGTTAGCTGTGATATCGACAATGTTGTTATGCTGTTAGCTAGGAAGCCACCTACCCAAGAACCAGCTGCAAGCTGGAGGCAAGATCTGCCACTCATACGGGCTGCATAGTGAAGTGGTTTGACTATGGCTAAATACCGATCGTAAGACATCACCGATAGGAGCAGGCATTCTGTAGCTACCAGAGAACCAAAGAAATATAATTGTGTGATGCACCCACTAACTGAGATGGTTTTGTCCCCAGTTAGGAGACTGGCCAGCATCCTGGGCAGGATGGTGGAGGTGTAGCAGGTCTCCAAGCAGGACAAGTTCCCCAGGAAGAAGTACATGGGGGTGTGAAGGTGCTGAGCAGTGACAACTAGCACCATGATAAGGATGTTCCCAGCCATGGTTGCGATGTAGATCACTAGAAACAGCAGGAAGAGAAGGATTTTCAGTTTAGGGAAGGTCCCGAATCCCAGGAGGACAAATTCTGTGATGGACGTTTGATTTCCCTGTTCTGGGGCTGCCATCGGGGTGTGTCTAGGGGAAACAAATTCATTGTGTGATGTAAACAACAATGTTCACTCCTTAACATGTCAACATTGTTTTCATGGTCTCCCTTTGCTGGCTACCAGAAAAATAGCTGAGTGAATTATGGAGGCCAGGAGAAGGGAAATGCCATCTCTCTTGACCCCTGGGACAGATTTTCTATATCTGGGCAGGCAACAGGTTCCACAAAACGTTAGTCTCTCTGCAGACACAAGTGGTAACTTGAGAGGGCACCAATGCATTCCAATACATCATGATGGGGATCGGGTACAAGGGTACACAAATACAGATATCCGTTCAAATACTCACCTCTTTCACGTTCTGGTGCATCGAAGCAGAACCATGTCCTGCTCAGTTCAGAGTTCCTCTGGAAAATGGGTCAGGATTTTATATTTTGGACGAAGTCACAACAAAGAAAGAAACGAAGGCCCAAAGATCCAATAATTGGGCAGCCAACTCATAGTGAATTGCAGTGGACATGAGCCATCTAACTCTATTAAAACCATTTGACATTTTTTATCAGACAAATACCTTTCCTTCCCTAGGACAATATTTCATTGTGCTGCAGTGCAAGACTCTACATAGAGATGCAACCTTAACTGAAAATGAACAAAAACAAAATCTCCAGCTAGAAAGCACCATTTTGGCTAGAAATGTCTCTTGTATTGCAAGAAAAAATTCTGTATAGGATTTGAATTTTGTACGAACTGTGCTATTTTCATATTGAGAGAGTGGGGTGGGACCCAAATGTCCATTTCATTGGCAATTCCATAATTTGAAATGTTGGTTTTCATTCCCATTTTGACTTTAAAAAATGTATCTATCGATTTTAATTTTATTTCTAGGTTAATTTTACTTTACATCACATTGTCTTTTATTGTTACATTTCTATTAATTTATTTATGTTATTTTATTTTGTTTTATGCTGTTTTATAAAGCCATAGACAAAAATCGTTTTTCCTAAACAAAATTGCCAAAATTAACATGTTCCTATGGAACTTATCGATCTCGATCAACAAAACATTAACATGTTCCCATGGAACATACTGGTCTCGATCAACAAAACATTTCTCCCTCAAAAATGCCAATCAGACTTTTTATCAGCTCTACATTTTGTTCTTTAGCATTGATGAAAAAAATATCAATTCTGTTTGTGGGGGTCTTTTCTGCCATCACTCATCCTTATTTACCACTATGGAAGGATGTGATCCCATAAAGAGTCATGCAAAGTTAATTTTACACTCTGATTTACTCTGTTCAATTTGAGCCTTCTTTCTCTGAAGCATAAGATAAAATTTCCACTGAGTTCAAGGATGGGACCCTCTGATTTCAATGGCATTTGCACAGCTAACGGCTGGAGCCTTCTTTGAAACTTACAGCTTGGCTCGGCAGGATTCAATTTCAATCAATGGACATCGGTAAACATTGATATCAGCTGAAACACCGAAACCAGCAACAAAAATGGTCAGTAACTGTCCGAGTTACTGCAGCCTCCCACCCCCTCCGGCACCTGGTGCCTGCAGGGACAGAGTCACCGCTCTCACTGCTCTGTGCATGAGTAAAACTGAAACAGTTAATAACCTCACACAAATCAGTATTAGCTGTCAATATTGCAGCCCCAGTTCTGCCAGGCCTCCTCACAGCCAGTGTCTGCTCCCTTCACACTCAGCACCGCAGCAAATATCAGCTCTGCTTCACCCACATCATCTCCCTAATTCTCTCAGAGCTCCTTGTGTGACCTTCAGGGGAGATTATCAAAGGCGGGTGGGTTCCTAAGAATGCGTCCGGGTGCCTGAGCAGGGTCAGAGGCTGACACTCATTGATTTCACATCCTGTCTGGGGTGTCTGTGGATTTAGGTCTTGAAATAACTCTATCGATCTGTCCCCCTGTGCACAACCCTGTATGAAAAGCAGGGAGAACAGCACCGCACCGGGGTGCTGGGCGGATAGATCCATGCAAGACAGAGAGGTGCCCAGATACCGTGGTGATGGAGCCAGATAGGGAGCTAGGATAGCAAATGCAGTCATTTTGCTTTGCGTTGGGAGTTGAGAGATCATTGCCCCATTGTCCTTGGATTGCCACGGAATTAGTTACCTAGCAAACTTACATGCCTTCAAAAACCTCAAGACTCAAGCACCAGGGAGGGAAAAGGTAGCTTTACCTCTAAGGCAGGTCTATGAGCAGCTGGAGTCGGATGTCACCTCCTCATTCAGAATTTCAGAGCCCAGGACCCTGGTTATTCAGTCCATCTTCTCTCCCCACCCCAATCACTTACTTCTCTGTTCCCAGTAAATAGAACAACATAACCCAGACGGGCTCCCCTGGCTCTGTTATGTCTGGTAACGTGTCCTGTGCATCATACTCTGCGCCAAATGGGAAACGTCTTTTCTGATTCATTATCTATCCTTCTGCGGGAAGGGGCCATCTCCAGAGGCACGTCTGCTAATGGAACGTAACAGGCAAGGGACAGTCAGAAAAATTGTTCTCCTGCACCTGTGAGGATAGGACAAGATGTAATGGGTTTAAATGGCAGCAACGGAGGCTTGGGTCGGCCATTAGAAAAACTTCCTAACTGCCAGGGCAGCGACGCTCTGGAATCAATTGCCTGGGGAGACTGTGCAATCTCCCTCCTTGGAGATTGGTCTAACCTGTTCTGAACTACACCCGTAAGGGATGGTCTAGGTATTACTTAGTCCTGCCTCGAGTGCAGGGCAGGGACTTGATGACCAAATGAGGTCCCTGCCAGTCCTCCACTTCACCCAATGTAAAAGACATTTTGCTTGGGTTATTTGAGCTCGTTTTAAAGCCATGAAGCTGTTGATCTATTCTCATAGGGACTCACACGGTCTCCACCCACATTTGCATGAGTGTAACTAGACTTGGTTGGTGGTGTGAAATAGTTCTCCGGGTACAAGTTCAGGTGTGGACAAAGTTCACCAATAGATTGTCTGTTCTCCTTCCCGTGTGGACATGATCCAGCCTGCCAGAAGCACCTTTACCTCAGTAGCATTGCATCCACTTGAAGGACTCAGGGCAGCCCCTCACCTCAGTTTCTCTCCTTCATTCCCCACTTAAGGGAGGAATCCCCCCAGCTCAGGGTTTTCCCTGCAGGAGCCTCTCTTACTCTCCCAAGTTTCACTTCAGCCTCCTGAGTTTGCCTCTCACCCTGGCTACATCTGCCCTAGACTGGAAAATGCCTGATTCCCCTCAGCTCCGGCTCCTTCTCTAACCAGGGCTGGCATGGCTCCAGGATGACCAGCCCAGTGGTGCTTGGCCCCATCACCGGAAGGTGTAGGCCGGTAATGTAGAGCAGCCATGACACATGGATTCCTCACACAGGACATGAAGTGAACAGATATTGGGAGGTCTGACAACAAAGATGACAAAGAGATGACTCAGTTTAGTTCTTTTATTGCACTCGGCTTTTGGTAACACACACACAGTTATGAGGGTCTCTTAGACAATGGTAAAAGTTGAGAAGGAGCTGGTGGAAAACATCCCCTGGGAGTGGGGGGAATTCTCAGGATACTGGTGTGGCTATAAATGTACAGGCTGGGTTTTCCCATAAGAGGTGATGTTAGGCACCGAAATTCCACAGCCAGTGAATGGGAGTTGGGCACCTAACACCCTTAGGTGCCATTGTCAGTTACAAGTGGACATGGTGCAGCAGACACTGCACCAGACTAAGACTCTGGGTGGTTGGTTTCTAGGCTATTCTCTGCCACTTTCCCACTGAGTGACTCCAGGCAGGTAACTGCATCACAACTGCCTTAGTTTCCCCAGCTGTAACATGAGGATGAGGATGTGGGCCCAGGACTGGAGTCACAAAGCTTCCACTTTAGGCGCCTGAGTCCCCGAATCAGGTCCTTCAATGATTCAGAAACCCCTGCTCAGCTGCCTGTGACCCTGTAGGTGCCTAAGTGTTTTCAGGGAAAAGGCCACAGGTTCCTGTGTTTCTGCCTCTGGCCATGTCCTCCGCAGCCTCACACTGGGCAGCCGAGTCCCAGAGCGCTGCAGGGACCAGGGGCAGGAAGACGTTCCTCTGCCTGACTCATCTGCAGGCCCCTCTGGCAGGCGAGGTGCCCAGATGCTTTTAAAAAAATCCCACTAGGCACCCAGGTATCTTGAGAAACTGGCCTTACATCACTGCTGAGAATGGGCCAGTAATAGGCCGGTGCTGGGCCCTGCGGCTGAGGTTAGAGGTTTCCTTTTGATGCCTGTCCCTTTGGAAAGAAGCCTGGGGATGAAACACTGCAATGAACAAAAAATAATTACACCATTTCCTAATGCTGGAGTCCCAGCCTGACGTTGCCACCAGATATTTGTATAATGGGGGGTGTGTCTCTCTCACCCTACAAGGAAGGGGAGCTCAGCTTCCCAGCAGAGTCTGTTTTCCCTGCACCGTCTCACTGAGCACAAACCTCCGTCATTGGCTGAACTCTGAGCTGCCACTAGTTCAAATCTCCCACCCGCCCAGTTGCACCCAGCTGTGGCCTCTGATAAAGCCCTAACAAGAACGGGTCACAGGTTACAAGAGGTGTGTCTGTCTCCACTTCTGCCCCTGGCTGTGACTCCAAGAGCATAACACACCCCAGTGAAGCTAATGTGAACACAATCTTGGTCTAGAGCAGACTTCACTTCAGGCCCAAAGCCAGCCTCTGGCCTAGCTACTTTACCTAAGGCAACTGATTGGCTACCATTGACCAAACATGCATTTCCTGCAAGCTTTCCTCAGCGCCTCCTTGACCTCTTTGTTTCTCAGGCTGTAGATGAAGGTATTGGCCAGAGGAGTCAGAATTGTGTAGCAGGCGGAGAACACTTGATTTAAGTCTCAGCATGTGGGTTTTTGGTAGCAGATGCACCACGAGCAGGGTCCCATAGAAAATGGTCACCCCGATGGGGTCAGAGGAGCAGGTGGAAAAGGCCTTTCACCTCCCAGTGGTGGAAGGGATTGGCAGCATGGTGGTGATGATACAAACATTGGATGCCAGTGTCAGTGCAAAGGGGGGCAGTGTGACAAACTACCAGGAGGGTAATGGCAAACTCCACCTGCGATGTGTCACTGCAGTAGAGATTTATTATTTGCATCGATGCACAGAAAACGTTCTCAATTTCATTGGGAGCACAGACAGTGAAGTGTATCATAAGAAATGTTATTATGGGAAGAGTCAAAAACCCACATACCCAAGAACCACTTGCTAGCCAGAGACATGAGCTGCCTTTCATAAGGGCTGCATAGCGCATTGGTTTGCATATTGCTAGATAGCAATCATAAGACATTGAGGCTAGGAGACAACACTCTGTGGCCCCCAAGAAAAAAACAAAAACAAAAAACACACAAATATTGTGTGAGGCAGCCCCAGACAGAAGTGGTTCTGTCCCCTGTCAGGAGACTGGCCAGCATCCGGGGCTGGATGGTGGAGGAGTAGCAGGTCTCCAAGCAGGACAAGTTCCCCAGGAAGAAGTACATGGGCGTGTGAAGATGCTGATCAGCCACAACTAGCACCATGATGAGGATGTTCCCAGCCATGGTCACCAAGTAGAAGGTTAGAAACAACAGGAAGAGAAAAACCTGCAGTTTAGGGATATTCCCAAATCCCAGGAGGATGAATTCTGTGATGGACGTTTCAGTTTTCCTCTCTGGACCTGCCATGAGATGTGTCTGGGGGAAGGACATCAACTATACTCTACAATGAGAATCAAATCCCACCAGTGTCAATAACTAGATTGAAGTTTAATATTCAAATGCTCCCTCACCTGGAGATCCCACCCCAATGGTGGGTTGAGAACACAGGCGGGGGTGGTGGGATCCGCACGGGGAGGTTGATGACAAGGACCAGGCTGTAGAGTTCTCCTGACCCTGCTTTCCTAGCCCGACGCGATATCCATGCTCATCATGGCTGACTGAGTTGCCATTATGAATGACAGCGGGTTGTCATTGGGATGGGGAGGGAGCGGGACAGTAATTCTATAACCTCCCTATGTGGGAGGTCCACGCTGAAGTGAGACGCCACAGCTGGAAGGGTCCCAACAGCTGAATATTGGCTTGTTTTGGACGTGAAGAGCGCTCCTGGTCTCCAGCAGAACCAAACGCCCCTGTAAGGGGGTTTTCCAGTCCAAAACCAGAACTCCGAAGCCTTTTTTAGGCAGACCTGTGTCTGATTTCGTGTGTGCTGTACCAGGCAGATCAGTTGTTCTGCTGCTGTGGGACTATCATCGTGACGCTGTGGGGATCACACAGACCAGGAAGGAGTCCCTCCATCCTGCCATCCCTGTAACTTTGGGTGCCTTAAAGCTTCGCAGTGAAGGCGCGGAGCCGTAACCCCAGTAACGAACCTGTGAGAATAAGGGTCTTGCCCTGGTTTCCAGCCATCTAGTTACTGCTTGCAGGGTTCACCCGGCAAATGACCAACCCAAACCCAGAGATTAAGAGGCACCTCCCCCCTTTTGACAGCTACACTTCTCAGTTTGCACAACAGCGACTTGCTGGGGTAAAAACAAACATGATGTTTATTTAGCAGAAGGACCGTGAATTCATAGAGGAAATACCAAGAGAAACAAACACAGACAAGCGACGGGAAACAGAAATCAAGCTTTATACTCGCAAATTAGAGCAGAATCCCTTTTCCAATGACAGTTTCCCAGCATATTACCTAAACCTAAGGGGTCCAGCATTTCCCAGACAGCACCCACTCATCAGCTGTCCTTCAGTTACTGGACAGATTTCACTTCAAACCCCTTCCCTTTTAGACAGGATTGGCTGGTTGGCTCCCCATCCCTTTATCTCAGGCTACTATGAGTCATGGTTATTTTAGGGCAGGGGAAATTCCATCTCTACTTGATCACCAGGATGTGTCAGTATCTTCCCTTTAACCATAACAGCCCAGCATTCCGTGGGCTATCCAGTGCTAGGGGCTTGGAGCTGGTCTCATCTGCTGATGGTGAGCAGCACGGCCCTACCAGGCTGGCCACTGCGAGGTGGAGCTGACATTGAAATAAACCGTGTTCATAACCTAGATCTGTATCTACAGCCACAAGGACAGTCTGTCTGCACAGGTCAAGTAAGTTTAGAGCGTTACAAGATTTCAGAAGAGAATTCACTCAACGTATTTTTATATACACAACAACACAACATGCAATCAGCTGGTCTAACGGCTTATTTTAAACTTGCTGTTTTGCCCTAGCCATGTCTAGCCCCCATTTGCTCACAAACCTGTGTTAGCTTTGGGATTTCTCTGCCAATGGCTGTTATTGAGTCAAATGTCTTAGTGAGAGTCTGAAACTGAATGATGAAAATCTCCATTCAAATCCCCACTAGGAAAGTTAAAAACCACTTTCCAGGGATATAAACTCCCATGATCAAGAAAACACCCCAACTATCATGTCAAAGGTTTGTTCACCATTTGGTCATGTTTGCTCACATTCCTTGTTCTTCTCCCCCCCAATCTGCACTTCTACAGTTTTGAAGATGTTACAGAGAGAGAACAGGAAAAATAAAAGTCTGTTACTTTGCTCCATGGTAATTTTTCTAACATCAGAGGAAGTTTTGGGAAGGACACAATTGATTTTACTGCACAGCAGTTTAAAAACAATATAAATCCACCAAAAGCTTGGGAAAAAAAAAAAAAAAAAAAGTAAAACTTCTTCCTGAGTAATGTAAAGTAACTTTCAAATGTCAACACTTTTAATGAAACTGGTTTGCCATTTTCTAATCAATTTTAGTGACCATTAAGCAGGGAAAAAGAACAACCTGATTGCCTGGGTGGCTGCTTACCAGTCTAGTGCTGACACAAAGGAATCTCCTCTCAGCAACTCTGCTATGTCTCCAATAGCTAAATTAGCCTAGCCTGTACTGCCCTGCAGCCTTTTATCTCTGCAGCCACCAATCAGCCCAGCTGAGCAGGCAGTCAGGCAGTTTTCCTATTAACCCTTTAGTGATATCCCCTGACAGACAGGCTGTGTCTCAGAGCATGGCAGCGCTATGAGGGAGACCACAGGGTATTCAGCATCGGGGAGATGAGCTTGGATCTCTCACGGCTGGCGAGCAGGAGTCAGGTTCTTCTCTCACTTCTTTCCAGAAATTGGGTTCTCTCAGTAAAGAGACCCACGTCCCCCTAAAGAGAGAAGCAGGTGCCGAGATCTCCCCGGAGCCTGTTCTCTTCTATTGACAGAGGGCACTTGCTGCATCCTCTGTGGGAGAAGGTCGTGTCTCCCCAGATGCTACTTCTGAGCGGCTGAGTCTGGGGAGGTGGTGACGCAGACAGCACGGAACACCCGTCCTGATGAAATCAGCCAGTTTGGCCCTAAGTTCTCTCCTCTTGGGACAAGTCTTCCAGCCCAAACCGTAACCGCAGCCGGGAAGGGCGAGAGTCCCGCCTCCCAGTGTATTCACTCCCCGTGCAGCCCAGACACCCAGACTAGTTACTGGGACAAGACCAGGTGCACAGAGCAAGGATCTTCCACCATAAGCTAGATTCAGCTGGGGACACTGCCTGGCTTGTCTACACAGGGAATAAAGCCAGTATAAATGCACCGCTATAACTAGACTGGGAAAACTCCTCATGTGGAAACACTTATTCTGGATCCAGAGTGCCATTTTCTGCTTCAGCTTATATTGCTTTGAAAGTGATGCCGGCTACACTGGGAAAAAGCCAACTTCATCCAGCATGCGAGGGTCCAGATGGGGTATTACACCGGTGTATTCGCTGTGGTGTCAGGATGCTGGTAACATTCCCCATGTAGACAAGCCCTTGACTAGGAAAAGGGCTGCGTTTAGGTCAGGCTCACCCAAACCAGATCACTTCCCCCAACTCCGCCATCACTGCTGAGTGAGACCGGGCCAGGCAGGGCAGGGATCTCATGGTCGTTGTTAGACGGCCCCACCTGAGTGTCTCTCTTCATCTTCTTCACTGCCTCATTCCCTCACTCCTATTTCTGCTCCACTTCACTGAACAGATTGAGCTCCGTGCATCTATCCCCAACAGGCAGGTTTTCCAATCCTTTAATCACCCTCATGGCTCTTCGCTGACCCCTCTCCGGTTTATCAACATCCTTTGTGAATTATGGGCACCAGACCTGGATGCAGGGTTCCAGCGGTGGTCAGCACCAGTGTCAGATACAGAGATAAAATAGCCGCTCTACTCTGGATTACCCTGTACATATAGCCAGGCATCACATTAACCCTTTTAGCCACAGGCTGTCTGTTTATCCCCTCCACAGTCCCTTAGTTCATGGTTCCTGCACAAAGGTCCTCTTCGTGTTTGAGAAGGGCTCTTGAACCTGACCTCACAGGTTCGTGACGTGTAGTAGCCGAACACTTGTCTCTCTCAATGAAAGATATCACCTCACCCCCTTTGTCTCTCTAATACAACACTTCATGCATTTCTCCCAGGGGACTTTGCCTGGGATTATCCTTTCAAGCACCAGCCCATTGAGTTCTCTCTATAGCGACAAGGGGTTCCTGAAGAATTTATTCTTCTTTCACCTTTTAGCAAGCAATACCACAGTCACCCCAAATGGCTGTAAGCATCATCAGGACTTGAACTCAGGCCTGCGGGGTTACTTAGGGAGATAACAGCTCCACACAGCCACCAGCAAGTGAACCTCTGCAGTACCTGATCTGCAGTGGCTGTAAACCACAGTAAATTCCACCTCATGGGATCAGCCTGTTGGTGGTCTTGGCTCCTGGACCCTGTATATGCCCATGGGGCGCTCTAGACAGTGTCCAGGGAACGAGGCAGATCCCAGCTAGCTGCCGTGACTGGCCTGCCTCTCTGTGCCCAAACACCCGGTACTGACCTCAGCTCTGACTTGGATGCTGACCCCTGGGATCCCAGCTGGGACACTGATGCCTGGTTTTGACCCTCGGCCTAATCCCTGGCTCCGTCTTCAGCTCTGTCTCTGGGTTTAATTCTGATTATGATATGGGCTCTGACCCCCAGTCTCCTGCCACTAGTTCTGCCTACCTTTGCCCAGGACCCTGACAGCTTGCCTGGACCACCCCTAACACTTGTAGAAGGCTGGCCCATTGGAGCAAGGAGGCAGAGGATTGCTCCCTAACCCGCATGTTCTGAGAACATCTGACATGGGTTGACAGCCCCCAGACGGACCTTCCCATGTGGCAAACGCAAGCGGGACAGCTTCGACCATCACTGCACGGAGGAGTCGGGTTGCATCTGGTCCCCTGAAGGCCTCCAAATGGAAGGTGAACGCTGTTTGGCCCTGGGCAGCCACCCTGGGGCATCAAAGAGCCACAGCGCTTCCTTGGGTTTGCTCGTTTATATAGGCACGTCATGCCTGGCTTTTCAGACCAGATAGCCCCACTGACAATGCTCCTCCACCAGCGCGGCCTCCTTCACCCACTCTCCATATGCTCAAGGGGTGTTCAACCAACTCAAGATGGCCTTCACCAGTGCTCCAGTCCTGACCCATCCTGAGCCAGCGCGGACCTTTGTCGGTGAGAGCGGTGCATGTAGTGTTGCAATTTGGACCAAGGATCTAGTCCCCGACTCCACCTACTCCCTTGTGGCTATTATTCTCAGGGACACACCCCAACGAAGGAGCTTCTGGCAATCAAAGTTGCTTTTGGGGAATGGCCCCAGCACTTGGAAGGTGCCTGACACCCAATACGGGTACACACAGATCATTAGAGCTTGGAGTATCTCTGCAGGGCAAAGCTGCTGAACCGAAGACAGCTTTGATGGCCCCGTTGTTCACACACTTTAATTTTAGCACCACCGATCAGCTGGGAGCCCAGACCAACGCATCCATTGCCCTGTTCCAAAAAGGGGAACACTCCTGACCCTCACTACACTCAGCTGATGTGCATCCACAAGCCCAATAATCTCCTGTCCTTTATCTAAGTGGTTACAAAAGAGGAGCCCCTCAGCCTCCTAACACTTTCAGAAGGTCGCTGGGTGGCCATTAGGCTGGATTTTAAAATCAAGCTTCTCTTATCAGCAAAGCACACAGTCATCCTCACAGAGGCACCTGCCTGGGGAACAGCATTAAAAAAGGCTGATATAAGGCAATGGGGGATTTGAACCCGGATTTATAGAATAAGCATGTCACCCACATACCCCATAGCCAGCCATAAATTGTCTACAACAGCTCACACACAATCTGCAGTGGTTGAACACCAGGGGCTGTTCTGCCTCAAGTGATCTGACGGACAGTGGTCTTAGCCATCCCTGATTGGCTCCCTGACCCTATATAAGTCCAGGGGGTGTAACAGGAAATGTTTGGTGGCCCAAGAGAGGCTGTCTCAGTAGTGATTTTGGGCTGAGAGTAAGGGACTGCTGGCTAGGTGGGGTGAGATGGAAGAGAGAAAGGAAAGTGAAGCTAGCATGAGGCTAGGGAAAGCACTGAGGAAGGCCAGATACAAGCAAGGAAAAAGAAAAGGGTAGATTGTCTGGAACCAGAAGAGGGAGCAGCACATAGGAGGGCAGGAAAGGGAAATGGGGGATAATTACCTACTAGTAAAATCCCTAGATAAGGTCTTAAAGCGAGGGGCTTTCAACCCCCTGAGAATGGCAGAGTGGATCAAAGAAGTGCTGGGGCTCCAGCAAGAGCTCAGACACTATCTGCTGGAGACCATGAGTGGAATGTCAAAGCAAAGAGCAGGTTGAGAAACTCCTCTAGATAAAGGTGGCAGGTAAAATAAAAATAGGCTGTCAGCTCCCCAAATTCCTCCCAGAACCAAGAGGGGTCGTGTGTGGGTGTCACCTGAACTGTCAGGACATACAGAAGGAACAGGTGGAGATAAGGTCATTAACTAGTGAGGCTAATTAGCAGAAGAGGTGACAGCAAATGCTCAACACCTGTGCTGGCTACACTGTAAGGGAGGGATGTGAGCAGTAGATCTAGGGTATGGGATATTCTGGACCAAGTCCTACATTCCTCTGTCTGTGACATGCTGGAGCTGCCAGAGATTTGGTTGTGCAGCAAATAATTCTAAAGGAAAAACACAGCCCAGGAAGTGCAGAGGTGACCATTCATGTGTTGGTTGTGCGGAAGGGACAGAACAAAACTGTTGCAAGTGTGGAGGAAAGCGCAGCTCAGCGTATGGAGGGTGTACTGAGGCAAAGTGAGCTAGATAAATACCCTCCCCCCTCAAGTTACTAATAACATCTCCAGTGCAGGAGCTGTTAGGAGATGCCTTTCCCCACATCAGGTTCTCTCTTGGATATTAGCCTGCAACAAATTAATGGGAGGTAATGAGTGACATGGAGATGAAAGGGGATAACATACTAATAGAAACAGATTCATTGCATTAATGATCAAAGTAATAACAGAAAAGGAGAATTATAATTAAAGCTGCTGAAAAGTACCCGCAGGCTAGTAACCTGTCAGTAGAACAGCTTCATACTTTCCTAAATGAAGGAAATAGGACAGTTAAAGAACAGCAGTGACTATTTTCAGCTAGAATACCCACAGTTTAATAGCACGTGGGCAGGAATTAAAGATACATATTTATGTGAAAACAAAGCCTAAAATAATAGACATGGAGGCTTGACTACCAGAAAAACTAGACTATAAAAATCCCAGCATATGCTCTATATAGACATGATAGAGAAATAGGAAAGGGTGGACATGGCTACACCTTCACTAAGGAGAACCTGAACTATCTTGATGCATAGATTAAAAAGCTAAAGATCGAGTATAATGCTAATGAGATACCAATACACAACAATTCAGTATCTCTAAGGCTGTATAATGTTGCATAACCCATGCAGGAAACTAGAGGCTGTGGACCTGAAAGAATTAATTGCAGATGTCACATGCCCATTCATTCTCTGTGCTGAGCTGAGACGTCTCAACAGATTGTGGGGAAGTAACTAAAAAATGAAAACTGTCAAGAGCAATTCTTTGAAGAGAATAATTTAGTAATATTAAATGATGGTGCAGCTACTGGCTTTAATACAGCTGATGGAAGCGTCTCATGTCTGGATCTGGGACTAGCTTCTAGCATCATAGGGAGAAAAATGCAGTTGGGAAACTGACAAGGGGAGGGAATGGGTAGTGAGCACTTCCTGAGATGAGCTGCAGATCAAGGAGAAGGAAATACTGAAGATGAGGATAATGGCTCCTGTTGGAATCTTAAAATAAATAAATAAAAGCGAACAGGAGAAATCTTTGGAACCAGACGTGTGGAATTAGTGAATGAGCAATGTCTGAATGCAAATATTGAGGACTTGTACAGTTATATTAATAAGGGAACCCTAAAGGCAGCCAGCCCAGCTATTCTAGGATACCAACGCTGCCAAAAGACAGGAAAAGCGAACCATGGTGGGATAAAGCCTGTGAAATGGTAGCCAGGGAAAGGAATAAGGAGTTTTTTTGTCTGACATGCCTTAGATAGTGAACTGAATGAAATATAAAGTAAAGCAGTTTCACAAAGGGCTAGAAAAAGGGTAAAAAGAGAGAGCCTGAGAATGTAATACAGGAAAGCTTCTCCTGCTGTAATACGTGGGGATCCCACCTTTGGGTAGCAGCTGGGCCAGGACTAGGGTTTAAGGCAGGACCATGTAACTCTGGGTGCAACGGGTGGCCCCTATCCCATCGCCACCCTGGCTGTGGGAATGGGAAGCTCGGTGGCCAGCAGGGTTTCTTTCCACACCCCTGGGTCAAGTATCCCCCCCACCTTCCAGGGGCATGAGCGATTCTGTGCAGCCAAGTTAGAGGCGGGGGGCGCTTTCCCCTCCTCCCACTCCCCTCTGTGTGTGGGTTCCGGAGGGGAGGTGGAAAGTGGAAGAGGAAAATGAGCCAATGCAATGAGCCTAACAAGGTACGGGTGGCGGCAGAGGTCTTTTTTTGTCTTCCAGGGGGTACATCAACTCATCTAGATATTTGCTTAGTTCAATGTTTCTCAACTGTCATGAGACAGGTTATTTGGGGGGTTACAAGTGCAGGGCCATCATTAGAGGATGGCAAGCAGGGCAATTGTCTGGGACCCTACACCACAGGGGCCCTGCAAAGCTAAATTACATGCTTCAAACCCAGGTGGCAGGGCTCAGGCTTTACTTTAAGGAGGGCTTCGATTTCAGGTACTTTGAAATATAAGTACAATATTTATATTCCAGTTGATTTATTCTGTAACTCTATGGGAACAAGGAGAAAGTGAGCAATGATTCAGTAAGAATGGGATGTTAAAAATAGAGAAATGTATGTCTGAATTTGTAAGCAAGTAGTTTTAATTGAGATGAAATTTGGGAGAATGCAAGAAAAGTCAGCCTCCTGGAAGGGGCACAGTCGTCTGCAAAGGTTGAGACCCGCTGGTGTAGAGGTCCTTTTCCCTTCAGTGTTCTGTCCTCAGCACTTCAATCACCAGGAAACTTTGAAAGGCTCAGGTCAAGTTATTATCTCGAAGTCTCTGCATGGTTCTGTGAAAGCCACATTTATGGATGGCTTCGCTCAAGGCTTCTTTGACCTCCCTGTTTCTCAGGCTGTAGATGAGGGGGTTTACCAGGGGAGTCAGGACCGTGTAGCAAAGAGCGAACACTTTGTTCAGCTCTCGCAGTGACTCATGTTTCGGTCGCAGGTAGACGATCATTATGGTTCCATAGAAAACTATCACCATGATGAGGTGAGAGAAGCAGGTAGAAAAGGCCTTTTGCCTACTGGTGGTGGAAGGGATTCTCAGGATGGTGGCGATGATACACACGTAGGATGTCAGGGTTAGCAGGAATGGAGGCAGAGTGAATACACAGGCTAGGATGAAATCCAGCAATATGTGTCACTGCAGGAGAGTTCCATCAGTGGGATGGAGTCACAGTAGAAATGGTTGATTTCATTCGGGCCACAGAATATTAACTGTGATAGGAATAACACAAAGTTGGCAATAACAACCATTTATCCAGGACCCAGCAGACAAAACTTGGTGTTCATAAGAGTGGAATAGTGCAGGGGTTTACATATCGCTAAATACCGTTCATAAGACATTGCTGCTAGCAGATAGCATTTGGTAGATCTCACAAAGGCAAAGAAGTACAGTTGTGTGAGGCAGCCACTGAACGAGATGGTTCTGTCCCCAGTCAGGAGACTGGCCAGCATCCTGGGCAGGATGGTGGAGGCATAGCAGGTCTCCAAGCTAGACAGGGTCCCCAGGAGTACATGGGGGTGTGAAGGTGCCGATCAATCACAACAAGCACCACGATGAGGGTGTTCGTGGCCATGGTTGCGATGCAGATCACTAGGAACACCAGGAAGAGAAGAATTTGTATATCAGGGAGTTTCCCAAATCCAAGGAGGATGAATTCTATAACGGTCGTTTGGTTTCTCCAGTCTGTGTCTGCCATGGGCTGAGTCTAGGAACAAGAAAAAGAACTGTGCGATTTAATCAGAAGAACATAGAGTTAAAAGTTGTCTTTTGAATTATTTCAAAAGATATTGGTAAACTCCCCTTCCTCTCCAGACCACAGACTGACTGTCGACTTAAGAGCAAATGACCAGGAGGTCCAACTCGAGAACAGATTATTTGTAACCATGCAGACCATCATCTGCCACATCAGATCAATAACTACAGAAACAACAGTCCATTGCTCTGATAGCTAGTACTAAAAAGGCAGATCAGAGCATGTCTTTATCTGCTATCGTATCCCATCTGGTGACATACAGGAGCTTAACAATGATGTTAAATGCTGTATTTCGCTTCTGGCAGTGGCCAGAATCACTCCATACCTCAGGAGTTGAAGTTAATAAATACATCAATGGAAATCTTGCAGTGAGATTTCCAGTGCAGTCTAGTGTCCTTAGGCACCGATCTTCTGTGAGAATTACAGTAGAACCTCAGTTACGGATGTTAGAATAACCAAACAGGTTGTCCCGGGGGTGGAATGGGGAGACGGAACCCTTTATTGCCTGCTCGTTCCACCTCCACGCCGGGAGTGAGCAACGAGGGGCTTACTTTACAATTTCTTTTATCCATAACAGTATGTCAATGTATACATTTCCAGAAACTCCCCATAGACCCTTATTTGGTTACATGGACTCCTATAAAATGAATATTAACAAATTATACCCGCCCCTGTTTGTTTACAGGACTATCATACAGAGGGCAGACACATCACCCTAAAACCTATACATTTTACCCTAACATTCTTTGAAGTAAAGGCATGCCAGGGGGAGAAGAAATAGAATACTTTCTTCCCACCAAAAGACCTTGCATAGGGATGCCGATAAACTTATCCCCTTAACAGATGGCCAGGAAGGGAGGGGAAGAAAAGAGATAACAGACTCTAACTAAAATTCACAAAAACAAAGTTTGCCCTTGCCTTGACCCTGTTCCCTGTAATTTAGGCCTGGCTACTTGTCCAGCTTTTAACTCTTTACACTCCTACATTGAACACTTTGGGAATGGAGGTTGTTTGTAACTTTGAAATATTCGTAACTCTGAACAAAACCTTCTCTTTCCTCTTTCAAAAGTTTACAACTGAACTTTGGCTTAAGATAGCTTTGAAACTTGACTATGCAAAAAAGAATGTAGTTTTTAACCATCTGAATTAAAATGAAAAAAGCACAGAAATTTTCCTTACCTTGTCCAATCTTTCTTTTTAAGTTTATGTTTAACACAGTACTGTGCTGTATTTGTTTTTGATCTTTGTCTCTCGGCTACTGCCTGATTGCATGCTGCCGGGTCCAAACAAGATGTGAGGCTAACCGGGCAGTTCATAACTCTGTGTTGGTAACTCTGAAATGGAAAACAATCTAACTATATATCCTGGTGTAGTCAGCATTTCAGTGCCTGGTAGGAAAAGGAACAATTTTCACCCCTTGCACGAGATGCATTTATTACATAAGTTACGAAGTGGAGTAAATTCTTCCTTAGTTCATGGGGTGATGATGGTGACGTGCTGAAGGACTGGCAGCGCCTTTTCTGTTTCCCGACAGTCACTTTGTAGCAGTAATAAAATACAGCTCTTTGGAGGGAGGATCTTGGGAAGGGACAGAACCAGGCTGACGTGCAGCCCTAACCAAGGAGTGTCACTCCCCACTCCATAACGACTGTGGGATGATAATACAGGAAGAAGACACTGGGTGGTAAAAGATGCTGTCCCTGAACTCAGGGTCTAGAACGAATGTGGCATGTGTGATCCGGGCTAGTAAGACTCCATCTCCACTCATCACCCGATTGGGACACACTGAGCCAGACCCTCAGCTGGTATAAATCAAGGTAGCTCCTTTTGTGTGTCGGGAGGCAGATTCCCAACTGAGAACCCGTCACAAGAGCTGTGTGTCAATCTGCATCTCTGTTAAATGGTGCTATGGATGCCAAGTGGCATGGGAAGGTGAGACTAAAGCTGTTAATATTCACCTGAAGACGAGCTTGGAGAAGCTCAAAAGCTTCTCTCGTTCACCAACAGAATTTGTTCCAATAAAAGATATTACCTCACCTGCCTCGTCCCTCTCCTCCTCCAAAGCACATTCACGCCCTGTCTGGAAGGTGGGAGAGAAACGCTGTCGGGGAGTCAGTGCTCACCTGTCACCCCAGGGCAGCCCCAGACTGAAGCGATGATCTCCTACTTCTCCAGGTGAGACGCCAGGAGCCAGCATCCGCAGCTGAGGTTCTTGTGTCTCCTCTTCCTGCAGAAGCTGGGTTTTCTCAGTGCAGAGACCTGCAGTTCCATGCAGAGATGAGCAGGTGCATTGATCCACCTTTGGAAAAGGGGCTGCCCTTAGATTTGTGTAAATGCTGCCTCTGGATTAGTGTTTGGTCCTCCCGCTTTTTAATATGGTTCCACTTCAACCTTTCTCCCACTTGGTTAATTTCGTGTCTCCCAAGCTTTGTGGCTAACAATGCCCGGTGGGACGTGTGCCATGGGACTTGTGTATTTTTTTTTAGTCTGATGATCCGATGTGAAAAGTATTTGAGATCAAGATAAAACACCAGCTCACATTTTTGAGTGATGTCTATCCAAGCTGATGGCCTGTTATAATACAATTGCACCATCTGTCAATTAATATTCACTGGATGCTGCCACGTAGTGGGCCATTCCAATAAATAGCTGCCCATATCTCATCCTTTCAATCTGCTTCCCCCCATGGCCATCTTACAGTCTAGCTTTCCCATTAGTGTACTGGCTACTGAAACCTGTCAGTCACACTTCTTACCACCTTCTTTGTCCAGATGGTGAGGGGAGGAATAGAAGGGGGGATGTGGCCTGCCGATATTATAACCCGTTACCATGGTACCTATTGGTCAGGTCATTTGCCCTGCTTCAGTGTTTACTTCCCCCCCTGCCCTAACTCCAAGGCTAAGAAGCTGCAGTGATCAGCACATGATTATTCCTTGTGTAGCACATGGCCTTGTTAGCCCAAGCCAGGGGTCCTGTGGAGGACAATTTGTGCCCAAAGCCTGTGCCCAATTCCCAGTCCCCCAGGAATTTGGCCCAGTGCTGACGTCCTTTGTCCCTGTGCCCACAACTCTGTCATGAGAAAAGTAGCCACAGAAAATAATGAAGCTATTTTATGGGCCAAGGCTAAAGTAAAAGTGAATGACCTCATTCTTGCTGATGACATAGCAATGCTTTGTTCAACAGATGGCTGGATGGAAGAAAAGACACCCCTTTGCGGCAGATACAGCAAAGAAAGTTGGAAGAAAAAATATATGGCTACCAACTGTCAGAGAAGATGAAGTAACACTAGACAAAGTAAGTCATTTGATTTATCCAGGGAGTAAGACGTGTTGGGCTTTTCTGCAAGATATTTTCCAACCAAGCTTACCGACCACTCGGTTTGATTCCAGTTTTCATCACTCTGGTATCTTTATTTGGCGTACCCCAAAGCTATGCTGAGCTGGTCTGACTCAAAGGCAGGTGTTTGGTGCTGGACATGTCACAGATCCAACATCCCTCCATGTGATATGGAGCTGTTTCTTGGAGGATCTTGGCTGTTTGAAGCAGAGAGAAGGAACCACTGAAGGACTAGGGTTAGAGGGGTTCAGTGGGTGGAGGATGCATCAGAAGCTGCAGAGAAACGACTTCACCCTCCTCTTCCTACTGTCATCAGCCAACTTACCAGCTGGGTGCACATCTTGCAGATTTCTCTCTATTCATAGAATCCTAGAAGATGAGAGTTGGAAGGAAGCTCAGGAGGTCATCTAGTCCAACCCCCTGATCAAAGCAGGACCAACCCCAATTAAATCATCCCAGCCAGGGCTTTGTCAAGCCGGGCCTTAAAAACCTCTAAGGATGGAGATTCCACCACCTCCCTAGGTAACCCATTCCAGTTCTTCACAACCCTCCTAGGGCAAAAGGTTTTCCTAATATCTAACAGAGACCCCCCCCATTGGAACTTGAGAACTTTACTCCTTGTTCTGTCATCTACCACCACTGAGAACAGCTCCATCCTCCCTGGAACCCCCTTTCAGGTAGTTAAAGGCCGCTATCAAAACCCTCCCCACTCTTCTCTTCTGCAGACTAAACAACCCAAGTTCCCTCAGCCTTTCTTCATAAATCATGTGCTCCAGCCCCCTAATTATTTTTGTAGCCCTCCAATGGATTCTCTCCAATTTGTCCACATCCTTTCTGTAGTGGGGGGCCCAAAATTGGACACAATACTCCAGATGTGGCCTCACCAGTACTGAATAGAGGAGAATAATCACTTCCCTCAATCTGCTGGCAATGCTCCTACTAATGCAGCCCAATATGCCATTAGCCTTTTTGGCCACAGGGGCCCACTTTTGACTAATATCCAGCTTCCTGTTCCCTGGTACCCCCCGTGTCCTTTTTTGCAGAATTTCTGCCTGGCCTGTCGGTCCCGACTCTGTAGCTGTGCATGGGATTTTTCCATCCTAAGTGCAGGACTCTCCTTGTCCTTGTTCACCTCATCAGATTTCTTTTGGCTCAATCCTCCAATTTGTCTAGGTCACACTGTACTTATTCCTACCCTCCAGGGTATCTACCAGTCGCCCCAGTTTAGTATCATCTGCAAACTTGCTGAGGGAGCAATCCAGCACATCCTCCAGATTATTAATGAACAAGTTGAACAAAACCCACCTCAACGCCGACCCCGGGGCACTCCGCTTGTTACTGGCTGCCAACTTGACATTGAGTCATTGATCACCACCCTTTGAGCTGGATGATCTAGCCAGCTTTCTATTCATTTTATAGTCCATTCATCCATCCATACTTCTTTAACTTGCTGATAATAATACTGTGGGAGACCGTATCAAAAGCTTTGCGAAAATCAAGGCATATCACATCCACCACTTTCCCCACATCCACAGAGCCAGTCATCTCATCATAGAAGGCAGTCTTTTCGGTCAGACATGACTTGCCTTTGGTGAATCCATGCTGACTGTTCCTGATCACCTTCCTCTCTTCCAAGTGCCTCAAAATGGATTCCTTGAGGACCTTCTCCAAGATTTTTCTGGGGACTCAGGTGAGGCTGACCAATCTGAAGTTCCTCAGATTCTCCTCCATCCCTTTTTCGCAGATGAGCACTATATTTGCCTTTTTCCAAACATCCGGGACCTCCCCAAATCACCAAGAGTTTTCAGAGATAATAGCCAATGGCCATTAATGATGTTCTTGAGATCTTAGAATGTTTCCTGGTTATTAAAGTGGGATGGCGTTTCTAAGCAATGAGAATCTCGAATTCAGGAACATACATAAAGCTAGGCCTCATGGTACAGACACTCAGCTTATGTAAACTGGCAAAGCTTCACGGGGCTATGCAAATTTACACCGCCTGGGAACTAAAGCAGATTTACACAAATTGACAATTTGACCCCACTGACTCTAGTGATGTTTCATTGGTGGATGCGACCTGGGGTCCAGCCCTTCATGTTTCTTCAGTCTTCCTGACATTCCTACAACCGGTGTGAATTAAACATTTTTAAAATCCCAGGTAGCATTGAACCTGTAGACTAATGAGCCATTTAGTTTACTGCTGTGTGGAATAAGAAAAAAAATATAATTGCTAAGAAAGAAAGAAAGTTGAAGCGTTAAACCAATAGATGTTGAAAATCAGATAAAGGAAATCTTAGCAACAGTGAAGTCCTCAAAAGATCTGTCCTCCCCCCATGGGAATGAATCACTCCTTAACCATTAAAAGTTGCATTCCTGCAATTATAGTAGAACCTCAGAGTTATGAATATCAGCATTACTGCCCAGGACTGTGTTAAATATAAAGTACTAAAAATATCATAGAATCATAGAATATTAGAGTTGGAAGGGAACTCAGGAGATCATCTAGTCTAACCCCATGCTCAAAGCAGGACTAACTTCAGCTATATCATCCCAGCCAGGGCTTTGTCAAGCCTCAGCTTAAAAACCTCTAAAGAGGGAGATTCCACCACCTCTCTAGGTAACCCATTCCAGTGCTTCACCACCCTCCTAGTGAAAAACTTTTTCCTAATGTCCAACCTAGACCTCCCACCCTGCAACTTGAGACAGTTGCTCCTTGTTCTGTCATCTGCCACCACTGAGAACAGCCTAGCTCCATCCTCCCTGGAACCCCCTTTCAGGTAGTTAAAGGCCGCTATCAAATTCCCCCTCATTCTTCTCTTTTGCAGACTAAACAAGCCCAGGTCCCTCAGCCTCTCCTCATAAGTCTTGTGCTCCAGCCCCCTAATCATTTTTGTTGCCCTCTGCTGGACTCTCTCCAACTTGTCCACATTCTTTTTGTAGTGGGGGGCCCAAAACTGGACACAATATTCTAAATGCGGCCTCACCAATGCCGAATAGAGGGGAATAATCACTTCCCGCTACCTGCTGGCAGTGCCCCTCCTAATGCAGCCCAATATGCTATTAGCCTTCTTAACAACCAGGGCACACTGCTGACTCATATCCAGATTTGTATCCACCGTTACCCCCAGGTCCTTTTCTGCAGAGCTGTCGCCTAGCTCGTCAGTCCCCAGTCTATAGCTGTGCATGGGATTCTTCCTTCCTAAGTGGAGGACCCTGCACTTTTCTTTGTTGAATCTCATTAGATTTCTTTTGGCCCAATCCTCCAGTTTGTTTAGGTCACTCTGTATCCTATTCCTACCTTGCAGGGTATCTACCACTCCCCCCAGCTTAGTGTCATCCGCAAACTTGCTGAGGGTGCAATCTACCCCATCCTCCAGATCATTACTAAAGATGTTGAACAAAACCGGCCCCAGGACCGACCCCTGGGGCACTCCGCTTGTGACCGGTTGCCAGCTAGACATGGAGCCATTGATCACTACTCGTTGAGCCCTATGCCCTATGAGTCTCTATCCATTTTATAGTCCATTCATCCAACCCATACTTCTTTAACTTGCTGATAAGAATACTGTGTGAGACAGTATCAAAAGCTTTGCTAAAGTCAAGGTATATCATGTCTACCGCCTTCCCTACATCCACAGAGAGACCCAGCAACTCAGGAAATACGGTGAAGGGGCCGGGAAACGACTGCTGGATAATACAGGGACGGAGTCAGGCAATGACTGAAGAATCCTGACTTGTTAAATGCATCACAAGCTGGGCAATTTCCACATAATGCAACACAGTAAGTTTGGTGTTTGGATTATAGGTTTGGGTATTAATCGCCTGAGCAGATTTAATAATAGAGCTGTGAATTGCAACTGGAACTCTTCGAGATTTTTACTATCATTTAATCAAACATCTAGAGCTGCTCAGATTTCTTTCCCCAGCCAAAAAAAAAAAAAAAAAAGGATCTTTTCATAGAAATTGTTACAACCAAAATTTTTCTTTTCTGTTTATTGAAAAACAGGTGATTTCCGGTAAAAACTGCTGAAAACTGGAAAAAAAATTGCTGAAACTAGGAAAAATATGTTTTCAGTTTTCCAATGTCTATATTGTATTTCTAGGACAACAGAGACTTTGCATGAAAACTTCTTGAATAGAAAACCCAATTTCCTTTTGTTATAATTTCAGCACAGAATATCTCACCACCTCCTCCTGGAAATTTAGGTGTAAGCCGAAATGGGAACATTAATATTACCCAATAAAAGCACACTCACTCTGTTGCAATGGCGCTTATTTCTGTTTGAAAAGGACACTGGCAGGACAGTAAAATGGAGGAAGTGGCAAAGCTGGAGATCCCCCGGTGTATGTATTAAACACACTAGTGCCTTCAACTGGGGACGGTGGGTTGGATTCCCCAGCCAAGGCCTGTTTCTCTGGACCCTGCCCAAGGACATGTAGAAGTCAGTGGGATTAGAACCAGCTCTCCTGCTCTAGCGCTGGATCCTCTGCTCCCCTCTGCTGCCAGCTAAACACAGATGCTGTTGGCAGGGGAACAGAACATACACATAACCAGACACAGCCCACCCCCAGGAGCTCACAGTCCTAGCAGACAAGGCAGAGCAGTGTAGGGAGGGGAAACAGAGGCACAGGGAGGGGAAGTGACTGGCCCAAGATCTCAGAGTAGGTCGGTGGCAGAGCCAAGTCTCCTGACTGCCAGGGACCTGCACACACACAAAGTTACAGCAGTAAATGACCCAGCACAGAGGCAGCTGAGTGATGCTACTAGCCCACGATGACAGAGAGGGAAATGCAACTGGGATTTGGTGTCATCAATCAACCCATCAGCAGGCAGCAGGCCGCCTGGGTGGTGTTGCAGTGCAATCATTATAGAGGAGCTCTCACACGGGATACCAAGTAACACTCATTACGTTCACACTGACACTTAGGCGCTACACCACTTGCAGAGGTGGTCTGATTAATTCGATTTTACAGGCACCTTAATTCAAATTAAGAATGGCGCCAGTGTGAAGGTGGGAGTAATTAATTCGAATTAAGGGACTTTAAATCGAATTAAGTCCCCAGTGTGAACCAGGCCACCGTGTCTTATTTCCGCCAAAAATGGATATCAGGCCATTAGTTTCATGCCCAAGCTCAGAGCCTGCGGTTTGAAGCGAGAGGGGATCCAACTTGGCTAGAAGTGTTGTTTTGGGGTAGCACTTTGCTCCATTCTTCACACAGCATTTCATCAAGACACATCCTGAGCTAGACCTGCAGGTGGTGTACAGTGCTGCATCTCCATTGACTTTACGGGAGCCTATTTACCTTCAGGTGATAACTCTCCACTCCTAGTCAATGGAAGGAATGAGAGTTGTGCATCTTTGACGCACACATCATGAGATATTACAGAGGGGGATCAGGGCCATTCCCTCTGTCACTGTAATCCCAACCATTATCTTTGTCCTTCCCTCTACATTCAGCAGAGAATATACAGAAGAAGAAAATGTCCAACCGAACTGCTGTGACCGAGTTCCTTCTCCTGGGATTCTCAGACGTTTGGGAGCTGCAGATTTTGCACTTTGTGGTGTTTCTGGTGATTTGCCTGGCCGCCCTGATGGGGAACCTTCTCATCGTCATGGCCGTAGCCCTCGACCGCCACCTTCACACCTCCATGTACTTATTCCTGATGAATTTGGCCATCCTAGACCTTGGCTCCATCTCTGTCATCCTCCCCAAATCCATGGTGAATTCCCTCATGAACACCAGGTTGATTTCTTATCCTGGATGTGTTGCCCAAGTCTCTCTTTGTCGTCTTCATTGTAACTGAAATTGCCTTCCTCACCGTCATGGCATACGACCGATACGTCGCCATCTGCCAACCACTGCACTACAAGAGGGTGATGAACTGGAGAGCTTGCATCCATATGGCAGCTGGTCCCTGGATCAGTGGTATTGTCTACTCTCCCCTGCACACCGGGAACACCTTCAGGTTGCCCTTCTGCCAGTCCAATGTCATCAACCAGTTCTTCTGTGAAATCCCCCAACTGCTCAAGCTCATCTGCTCTGACTCCTACCTCAGTGAACTTGGATTTATTGCCTTTGGTGTGTTTATAGCTGCAAACTGGTTTGTTTTTATAATTGTGTCTTATGTTCAAATCTTCAAAACAGTGCAGAGAATCCCCTCTGAGCAGGGCCGGCATAAAGCCTTCTCCACCTGTCTGCCTCACCTCATTGTAGTCACCAAGTTTCTTTCCATTTCCTCCTTTGCCTACCTGAAACCCACCTCCAGCTCAACCTCAGGTCTGGATCTCTTCGTGGCTGTTCTCTATTCCATGATGCCTCCAGTCACGAATCCCATCATCTATAGCATGAGGAATAAAGAGATAAAAAATGCAGTGAAGAAGATGATTGGGTGGAGATTATTCACCAAGAATAAAAGGACTGTTTGTCTTCCTTGACTGTGATTCCATTCTGTGTTTCATTATAAACAGAATCAGCTGATGACGATATTGCTACCATGAGAACATAGCCAGCAATCTGTTTATGCAATAGTAAAAGTCCACACTTACTCCACTGAAGTCAAAGGAGTTACCGTTGAATTACACACATATGAAAAAGATCAGAATCTATCTATTTTAGGATTTATCCTGCCACTATCATCACGCTATCCAAGCACTTTGCATATAAAATGCATAGCCATAGCTAAGCTCCTGATGGACTTCATGGAGTATCTGATTCTTCTTTTGGGGGGTAAAAATTCCACTTGGAATATGAGAAGTTCAGGGTTGTTGGTGTTTTTTTTTCTGAATTGTCTCCACTTTTTGTTTTGTTTTATTGATTGGTTGGTTGATTTGCTTCTTTGTCCCAGATGTTTTCCCCAGCAGAAATAAAATCATAGACTAGCTTTCTCTCTTAAGGATTTACATAGGCATCATCACCACATTGTCTGAACACATTGCCCATAAAATCAGTATCCATTAGAAAGTTCATAGTGGAATTCATGGAGTCTCTGGCTGTTCTGTTTTGGGATAAAACATGTACTTGGGGTGTGAGAGTCTTTGTTTGTTTTTTCTATTCTATTCTGTGTCTTTGCTTTGTATTTGATTTATTGGCTGGTTGATTTGTTTCTTTATTCTAAATTTCTATTGGAGGGGTGGGAATTTCCAAGGGTGGAGTATGTTTGATTAGATGATGATGTCTTTTTTGTCCTCTATTAGGGTGTCAATGTGATTGCCTCTTTAATGGCTTCTCAATGAAAGGTGAAGTTTTATTTTAAACAGTGTGGAGGGGTGGAAAAGAGATTCTGTAGGAATGTGGATGGCTGAGTTCCTGTTGAAATGCTTACTTTAATGCTTGCAAGATTTTACTGTGGTATTAATGATATTTTCAGACATGTAGAGCCTTGGATAGAAATGTTTTTCCTATTTTTATCTAAATAAATGTCATTCTTGATGTGAAGGACACACTTGTTTGAACAGAAATGTTTTGCTATTTTTCCTAAAGACAATCTGAGCCTGGATAAAGAGGACAAATTTTTCCCCTTCAAGTTTTTGGCGTTTTTGTGTAGTGTTTTCTCTCATGTTATGCTTTGTTCCTACTGCGGTAAATACATCATCCTTCACTTGGACAAAGGTGTCTGGCCACTCGACTTCCTACTACTGATCACAGCTCCTGCAGGAAGAGCTGCAGGTACCAAACCCGCTCAGATCTGCTGGGAAAGCACAATTGGAGCACAGAGGTTTTTAGCCTGGGACCAGTTTCAGAGAGGGAGAATTACGGACTTCTATCCTAGGAGGGGTGCACCCAGAGATACCAGAGAAGGGGCCAGTGGTGCAGCTAGCCCTGGAAACATGACCATTGGGATTTAGCCGTTCACTTCAAAGGTGTCTGGAGTTGGCCAATGGCATTTCATCCACACAAGGATCTGAATGAGTCTCAGAGGTGCCCTGGATCACAGAGTTTGGCTGTTATTTATTGATTTACTTGTTTATTACTATCATCAATCTCTCTTGTTGATGCTCTTCCCCTGTAGATAAATATTTTAAAAGAGTCATTGGGCCAGAGAGAGAGTGGCAGATGGAAGGACTGTGTTGTCTAGTGGTCAGATCCTTCTTCTAGAAAATGGGAGACCCAGTGCCCATGCTTCAATGTCGCTTTAATTGTTTATCCACAGTGGAACAACTTCAACAGAAGAGGTGGCAGGACCCACATCAGTCTCCAACAGTCCAATGGTGAGGACACTCTTCTTAGTGGTGGCAATTCTTTGTTGAGTTTGGCATTATTATTTGAATACCATATCACTGTACAGTTGTGCACACTGCATATTTCAAGTACAGTGCTTGGTTATATAAATAAATAGACAATCCATTAAAATTATTGTGCTTCTTTTTCTTCCACGACTGTCATTGTCCAGATCATGATTTTCTTGAAAATATTCATTATTCAATGTTCATCACCAAAGAATTTCTGTGAATATTTTTTGCTGTATAGTTTATTTATAAGCAGATCCTGATTAGTATTCAGTGCATGAGGTTTGATCTGTTTTGACAGGTTACATTTTAACTTGCTCAGTTTCTCTATTCTAATTGGATAATTATCATTAGGCTTCTGAAAACTGAAAGGTAGATCCTTGGTTGGTCTACATTGTCATAGATTCCTGCCTGAACTCTCAGTTATTATGATTCTTAAACTATGATTCTTAAACTCATTTCCTTTGAATAATCTGAACTAAGTCGCTGATCCAGAAAAATACTTAAGGAAGTGCTTAGCTTTAAACGTATGGGAGTAGTCCCATTGAGGATTTAGAGACAAATTCATACTTAAGTGCTTTTTTGGGCATGAATGAGATTTTCAGCTGGCCATGATTTTCAATGGGTATTCAGCTACCAACTCGCTCGGGCTCCTTTGCAAATTCCACCCGAATCGTTTCAGCTTCATGGTTCCCCTAAACATTCATGCCTGCATTGCTCCTATGTAGTGGAGAGTCCATTGATACATGGTCTTTGATATCCACCGGAGAGGAAATGTTTCCTCTTTCCAATGTGGAATCTGTCACTGAGGATATGACACAACAGCCAGGGCAGTGAAATACCTTGTGCCATGTAACAATCCATACGAAGCGGCCATAAACTCAATAAAGCCCAAGATTGCATTCCCTAAGTGGCTTTCAGAAATCTCATTCATGAGGACTTGGCAGCCAATGCATCATGGGAGTTATTCATAGAATCATAGAATATTACAGTTGGAAGGGAGCTCTGGAGGTCATCTAGTCCAACCCCCTGCTCAAAGCAGGGCTAACTTCAGCTAAACCATCCCAGCCAGGGCTTTGTCAAGTCACAGCCTAAAAATCTCTAAAAATGAAGATTCCACCACCTCCCTGGGTAACCCATTCCAGTGCTTCACCACCCTCCTAGTGAAAAACTTTTTCCTAATATCCAACCTAGACCTCCCGCCCTGCAACTTGAGACCATTGCTCCTTGTTCTGTCATCTGCCACCACTGAGAACAGCTTAGCTCCATCCTCCCTAGAACTGCCTTTCAGGTAGTTAAAGGCCGCTATCAAATCCCTCCTTATTCTTCTCTTTTGCAGACTAAAGAAACCTAGTTCCCTCAGTCTCCCCTCATACGTCTTGTGCTCCAGTCCCCTAATAATTTTTGTTGCCTTCTGCTGGACTCTCTCCAACTTGTCCACATCCTTTTTGTAATGGGGGGCCCAAAACTGGACACAATACTCCAAATGTGGCCTCACCAATGCTGAATAGAGGGGAATAATCACTTCCCATGACCTGCTGGCAATGCCCCTCCTAATGCAGCCCAATATGCTATTAGCCTTCTTGGCAATCAGGGAAAACTGCTGACTCATATCCAGCTTCTTATCCATTGAAACCGCCAGGTCCTTTTCTGCAGAATTGCTGCCTAGCCCGTCAGTCCCCAGTCTGGAGTTGTGCATGGGATTCTTCCATCCTGAGTGCAGGACTCTGCACTTGTCCTTGTAGAACGTCATCAGATTTCCTTTTGCCCAATCCTCTGTATCCTATCCCTATCTTCCAGGGTATCTACCACTCCCCAGCTTAGTGTCATTTGCAAACTGTCTTAGGGTGCAATCCGCCCCATCCTCCAGATCATTAATGAAGATGTTGAACAAAACCGGCCCCAGGACCGACCCCTGAGGCACTCCGCTTGAGACCGGCTGCCAGCTAGACATAGAGCCGTTGATCACTACTCGTTGAGCCCTATACTCTAACCAGTTCTCTATCCATTTTATAGTCCATTCATCCAACCCATACTTCTTTAACTTGCTGATAAGAATACTGTGAGAGACAGTATCAAAAGCTTTGCTAAAGTCAAGGTATATCATGTCCACCGCCTTCCCTACATCCACAGAGCCAGTCACCTCATCATAGAAAGCAATCAGGTTGGTCAGGCATGACTTTCCCTTGGTGAATCCGTGTTGACTGTTCCTGATCACCTTCCTCTCTTCCAAGTGCCTTAAAATGGATTCCTTGAGGACCTGCTCCATGATTTTTCCAGGGATTGAAGTGAAGCTGACCGGTCTGTCATTCCCTGGATCCTCTTTCCTCCTTTTTTTGAAGATGGGCACTATATTTGCTTTTTTCCAGTCCTCAGGGACCTCCCCCTGTTGCCACGAGCTTTCAAAGATAAAAGGCAATGGCTCTGAAGTTACATCAGGCAATTCCCTCAGCACCCTCGGGTGCATTGCATCCGGCCTCTTGGACTTGTGTATGTTCAATCTTTCTAAATAGTCCTGAACCTGTTTCCTCAGCACTGAGGGATGTTCACCACCTTCCCATTCTGTGCTGCTCAGTGCAGTAGTCCGGGAGCTGACCTTGTCTGTGAAGACAGAGGCAAAAAAGGCCTTGAGTACCTCCGCTTTCTCCATATCCTCTGTCCCACACTTTCCCTAATCTTCTTCACTGTGCAGTGGTTGGCAGATAGAAATGTATCTGTCATACACCATGACAGTGAGAAGGGAATGATCTGCCCCCATAAACAAGAACAGGGAAAAGACTTGGGAGACACAGCCAGTGTAGGAAATAGAAGTGGTGTTCATGAGGGAATAAACCAGTGATTTCAGAATGGTGACAGAGATGGAACCAACGTCTAGGATCGACAAGTTCATAAGGAAGAAATACATGGGGACATGAAGGTGATGGTCAAGGGCTACAGCTACAATGATGAAAAGATTTCCCATCAGGGCTGCCAGGTAAAGCAGTAGGAACAGGATAAAGTAAAGAATCTGCATCTCAAGAACTGCAGAATGTGTTTATAAAAGGAAGAGATGGTGGAGCACGTGCTGTACACCTGCTAGAGCCTGGCTTGGAGAAAAGCTATGAACAGACACTTAATGAGGTCACCAAGTGTGTGCTCTGCAGCCTCGCTGGATTTCAATGAGCTCTGCGGTGTTACAGTCATTGAATTAAAAACATTCTAGCCCAGTGGTTCCCAACCTTTTTGGCTCGAAGGCCACAGATATCATGTTTACAACCTGAAGGGCCACCAGTCTCCACCAGTAGGGCCCCCTTCCATTGCAGCTAGACAGAAGAAGTTTAGCGAGGAGGCTGCCCCCTTGCTGATCTCCCGTCTCCCTGGCTGCAGCAGGGAAACCGCACATGTCATGGAGCCCCGTGTGCTCCACCTGGGTTCCTAGGCAGTGGCTCCCTTCTGCAGCCAGGGGGACGGAAGTCCAGTGGTCCCCTCCCAGCGCCTAGGGACCCAGGCGGAACACTTTGCCTGGCTCCCTACTACAGCCAGGGGGAGCGCTGATCTCCCATCCCCTTGGCTGCAGCAAGGAGCCCACACTGGTCTTTTAGCCTAGCGGAAATGCGCTCTGCCTGGGTCCTCAGACAGCGACTCCCTTCTGCAGACAGCAGGAGGGGAACCATGGGCCACTTTGAAAGCCCCCGCAGGCCACTTTTGGCCCTGGGCCACAGGTTGGGAACCACTGGGCTAGAGAACAAAGACGCAAAGATTTCATGGGATCTGGGAATTCTCTCATTATCAGGATCACCTCCAGAGCCTTTTAAAAAATTGGCATTGTATTAACTATCCTCCAGCCACCTAGCACAGAGCTTGATTTCAGTGACAGGTTACTGTGGCAGGCAGCCAACTTCCCCCTAGCGGGTCTCACGCTTTGGTTGCTTGTAGTGGGTCAAGGCGTCTCTAGTCAACCCGTCTTCCCCGAGGAGGAGATACGGACCTGGGCCCACCCACTCCTCTGGGTCCCAGCCCAGGGGCCCTATGAGAAGCAGGTAGGTGCTGCTGGCACTGTGTTCTCAACTGCACTTCTCTTCCCCTGGGCTAATTTCCCCCCTCCTTCTGGCTTCTTGAGCCTTGTACCTTTCTCCAGCCTGTTCTTCCACAGAATCTCTGCACTCTGGTCTGTTCCTCCTTGCAACTCAGCACTCCTACACACAGCACAGCACAGCACGGCACTCCTACTCCTCCCAGCTCGTTCCCTGTCTGTTTGGGGCGGAGGGCTTTTATGGAGCACCTGGCTAGTCCTTAATTGGCTCAGCTGCTCCTAATTGCCCCCTAACGAGACTCAACTAATCTGCAGGGAACAGAGCTCTGAGCATTCTGAGGCTTACGTATCTGCCATAAATCACTTTCCTACAGCTTTCTGCCCTTGCTATATCACATATCCCCCCCCCCTGCTCAACACCATGGGGTTGGGCTACATGGGACGTGAGGCAGTGCTGGCGTGACAGCGCGTCTGCGTTGCCGTGTTGACTTCCGGCCCTATGCTGCACCCGGAAGTGAAAAGGCTGTAGGGTGAGGAACCACCGCATCACTCTGGCATTTTTTTCTTTGTTAGTGTGCATCCATCTGAGGGGGGCGTGGTCCGTCACCAGGGTAAACCTTCTCCCGAGTAAATAATATCGGAGCGTTTCCATAGCCCATTTAACCGCCAAGCACTCCTTCTCGATGACCGCATACTTCTGTTCCCTAGGGAGGAGTTTCCTGCTGAGATACATAAGGGGGTGCTCCTCTTCGCCTACGATCTGCGAAAGGACAGCCCCCAGTCCTGTCTCTGAGGCATCCGTTTGGAGAATAAATTCCCTGTCAAAATCCGGGGCTATGAGCACTGGCTGATTACAGAGAGCTGTCCTCAAATCCCTGAATGCGTTTTCTGCTGCCTCGGTCCACTTCACCATATCCGGGCCCCGAGCCTTTATCAGGTCTGTCAGAGGTCCGGCTCTAGTGGCAAAGTGGGGGATAAATCTCCGATAGTACCCCACTATTCCTAAGAATGCCCTAACCTGTTTCTTACGGACTGGTCGGGGCCAGGCCTGGATGGCCTCTATCTTGTTGCACTGGGGTTTTACCAGGCCTCTTCCCACCACATACCCCAGGTACTTGGCCTCGGCCAGCCCTATCACGCACTTGGCTGGGTTTGCAGTGAGGCCAGCTTTTCTGAGGGTGTCGAGCACCGCCTCTACTTTCCCCAGGTGCGTCTCCCAGTCGGGGCTATGGATGATCACATCATCCAGATAGGCGGCGGCATACTTGGCGTGAGGTCTCAGTAGCCTGTCCATCAGCCACTGGAATGTTGCGGGGGCCCCATGGAGACCGAAGGGGAGGATGGTATACTGAAACAGGCCATCGGGAGTGGAGAAGCAGTCTTCTCTCTGGCATCCTTGGCAAGGGGGATTTGCCAATAGCCCTTGGTCAGGTCCAGGGTGGTCAGGTATCGAGCCTTGCCCAACTGGTCCACTAGCTCATCTATGCGTGGGATCGGGTAGGCATCGAATCTAGAAATCTCATTTAATTTCCTGAAATCATTACAGAACCTCAGGGTGCCGTTGGGTTTGGGAACTAGAACGATTGGGCTGGACCACTGGCTGTGGGACTCCTCGATAACCCCAAGTTCCAGCATCCTTCTCACTTCTGTCCGAATTTCTTCTCTCTTGGCCTCGGGTATCCGGTACGGCTTTATCGTTACCCGCACCCCAAGGTTGGTGACGATGTGATGTTCAACTGCCATCGTCCGTCCAGGCTGTTTAGAGAATACGTCCTGGTTCCGTAGGATCATATTGACGACCTCCAGCCGTTGCTCTGGGGTTAGCTTGGGGGATATCCCCACCTCCCTCTGGGGGACGTCTATCTGGGGGGGTGTCTCTTGGGCGATCAGGTACACCTCTCGGTCTCGCCACAGTTTCAGCAGGTTGACGTGGTACAGTTGCACCGGCTTTCGGCGGTCTGGCTGCCTCACCCTGTAGTTTACCTCTCCGACAGCTGCCACCACCTCGTATGGGCCTTGCCAACTGGCCAGGAGCTTGCTTTCTGCTGTGGGCACCAACACCATCACCCGCTCTCCTGGCTGAAACCTCCGTGCCTTTGCCCGTTGGTTGTAGTAGGTCCGCTGGGCCTCCTGGGCTTTCTCCAGGTGTTCTCGCACTATGGGGGTCACCCGGGCTATCCGCTCCCGCATCTGGGTCACTTGCTCAATGACGTTCTTCCCTGAGTTGAGCTGTTCCTCCCAGTCCTCTTTAGCAATATCTAAGATTCCCCGCGGATGGCGACCATACAATAACTCAAAGGGAGAAAATCCAGTGGACGCCTGGGGAACTTCCCGTATCGCGAACATCAGGTAGGGCAGTATGGCATCCCAATCCTTCCCGTCCTGGGCCACCACTTTCCGTATCATACTTTTAAGGGTACGATTAAACCTCTCAACCAAGCCGTCTGTTTGCGGATGATACACTGATGTCCGCAAGGCTTGGATGTGGAGCAGGGTACATAAATCTCATTAACTTGGACATGAACGGGGTCCCTTGGTCTGTTAGGATTTCCTTAGGGATGCCCACCCTGGCAAAGACCTGGAGCAGTTCTTTCGCGATGGCCTTGGATGTGGGGTTTCTTAATGGAATGGCTTCAGGGTATCGGGTGGCGTAATCTAAGATAACGAGCACACTTCGGTAGCCCCGTGCTGATCGTTCTAGTGGCCCTACCAGGTCCATTGCTATCCTTTCAAATCGGTCCAGGGTCTTATCCGTTCCTAGGTGCCAAATAGAGGAGGAACGGCCCTCACGTGCTTCCAGGGCACCATCGTCCTCCCAGGTCATTTTTTGGAAGTAGTGGTCTTCCCCTCCTAGCCTCTGCTACCTCCTCCCTACACGGGTCCGTGGTCCTGTCCAAAGTTCCCCCTAGGGGCTGCCTAGGGGCCCAACCTCACTTTCATCCCCGGGGTTGCCCCTACTAGTGCTAGGGACTTCTGGGTCTCACTCTCCTGAGTGGCCTCCTTGGCCTACCAACGAGGGCAGCTTTCTGGTTCCCCGCCAGTATTCGGGTAATCTTTTGTCTGCCCTCTGCTCCCTGGACTTCCGATGCTCCGGGGGTGAAAACAGCTCCTGGGCAAATTCAGCAACCACAGGAGCAGCACTGGTTGCCTGTGTCTCAGCCTCAGCCTCTACAGGGGGAAGTAAATTCTCAAACCCGGGAAAATCCCTACCAACCAAGACCGGGTAGGGAAGCTTAGGGACAACCCGTGCTGTCACCCGGGCGGTCTTCCCCTGGATCTCAATTTGTACCGGGACTGAGGGGTAGAAATTTACTGTCCCATGCACGCAGGTTACCCCTGTGTGTTTGGCCCGGGTCAGCTGGTCTCGCCCCACCAATTGACAGCACTGAGACCCCAGAAGGTTTACCAGGGCTGGGCATGGTGACCCCCATCCGAGATCAACGTGACAGCACTCCCAGAATCTACCAGGGCCATGGTCATGATGCCATTCATCTTCACTGGCCTCACATATCCATGGGGGGCCATAACAACCCCTACCGAGCCGATGAGACCACAGCATTCCCCGTGACCTCCCAGGTTGCACTGCATGGGCTCCTCCCGGTTGGGGCACTCTAGGTGACCCAGCTGGTACTTCAGTCTAGCAGCCCTCCTCTGCGGGTCCCCCAACCATCACCCCCCGAGCTCCCAGGTTCCTTCCTGTCCTTGGGCTGTTCCCCAGCCGATAGCCTGGGGACTGGGGTTGGGGGCTGGCCTCCGTGCCCGCCATGTCTTCTCTCGGGGAGTCGGGGACAATTCACGGGGTCATAGGCAGAGGGGTCATTCATCACCAGCAGCAGGCGGTTGGTTTCTTGCTGCCTCTACATCGTCCTCCCAATCTGCCGCCCTGCCCCACCAGGACTCTCAATTGGTACAGCTTCCTGCTGGGCAACTGCCTGGACGCTGGGTGGCTTCCTGCTGGGCGGCTGTGGCTTGCACCAGGGCCTTGACCACATCCTCCATCTTGGGAGTGGGGTGGGTTAGGACTGCCCCGGTTTAAATCCACTGCATGATAATCCCACTTCTGACACCACGTGTGGCAGGCAGCTGACTTCCCCCTAGCGGGTCTCACGCTTTGGTTGCTTGTAGTGGGTCAAGGCATCTCTAGTCACCCCGTCTTCCCCGAGGAGGGGGTAGGGACCTGGGCCCACCCACTCCTCCGGGTCCCAGCCCAGGGGCCCTATGAGAAGCAGCTAGGTGCTGCTGGCACTGTGTTCTCAACTGCACTTCTCTTCCCCTGGGCTAATTTTCCCCCTCCTTCTGGCTTCTTGAGCCTTGTACCTTTCTCCAGCCTGTTCTTCCACAGAATCTCTGCACTCTGGTCTGTTCCTCCTTGCAACTCAGCACTCCTACACACAGCACGGCACTCCTACTCCTCCCAGCTCGTTCCCTGTCTGTTTGGGGGCGGAGGGCTTTTATGGAGCACCTGGCTGGTCCCTAACTGGCTCAGCTGCTCCTAATTGCCCCCTAACGAGACTCAGCTAATCTGCAGGGAACAGAGCTCTGAGCATTCTGAGGCTTACGTATCTGCCATAAATCACTTTCCTACAGCTTTCTGCCCTTGCTATATCACATTACATACCACAGTTAGTAGTGCTACAGTTTTAAATCTGAGTTCCTTTAGAACTTTTGAATGAATAGCACTTGGTTCTGGTGGTTTATTACTGTTTTAATTTATCAATTTGTTCCAAAACTTCCTCTAATGACACCTCAATCTGGGACAGTGCCTCGGATTTGTCACCTAAAAAGTGGCTCAGGTATGGGAATCTCCCTCACATCCGCTGCAGTGAACAACAACGGAGAGAAATCATTTAAATTCTGCACAATGGCCTTGTCTTCCTTGAGTGCTCCTTTAGCACCTCGATCATCCAGTGCTCCCTCCGATTGTCTGGCAGGATTCCTGCTTCTGATGTAGTTTAAAAAATGCTGTTCGTTTTCCTGTGCTTTCCTAGCTGCTCTTCAAATACTTTCTTAGTCTGCCTAATCATACTTTTACACTTGAATTGTCTGTGTTTATTCCCCTGTTCTATTTTCCACACTAGGAAATGACTTCCAGTTTTTAAAGGATGACTTTTTGCCTCTAACCATCTCTCTTACTCTGTTTACCAAAGGTGCCCTATTTTTTCATCCTCTTACTCTTTTATTTTAATTATTATTATGTGAGGCATACATGTAATTTAAGCATCTAATATACTTTTGTTTGTTTAAGTTTCCATGCAGCCTGCAGGCATTTCACTCTTGTGACTGTTTCTTTTGTTTTCTATTTAACCAGCTTTCTCATTTTCGTATATTTCCCCTTCTTTAAATTAAATACTACCGTGGTGGGTTTCTTTGGTGTTTGCCTGTTTACTAGGATATAGAGAATCACCCATTAATAAATCCTCCTCACAGGAAGTCTCTGTTCAAACTCCGTATTCCTCTGCATCTCTCGGCTTTCTGCAGCCCTTAGTTTAAAGACTCCTCTAAAACCTTTTTAATGTTACGTGCCAGGATCTGGTTCCATTTTGGGCTAGGTGGTGCCCATCCATCCTGGAGATGCTCCTCCTTCCCCAAAAAGTTCCCCAGTTCCTAATAAACCTAAACCCCCCTTCTCCGAACACCATCCTCTCATTCATGCATTGAGACCAGAAGTTCTGCCTGTCTCCCTGGCCCTGTGCGTGGAACTGGAAATGTTTCAGAAAATGCTACTGTGGAGCTCTTGGAGCTTCATGTCTTTCCTAGAGCAGCCTAAATTTGGCCACCAGGACCTTTCTCTTACCTTTCCCGATGTCATTGGTACCTATATGTACCATGACCACCAGCCCCTCCCCAGCATGGCATGGGCACATAGGTCTGTTGAGGTGTCTCATGAGGTCTGCAACCGTAGCACCCAGCAGAGAGAAGATACAGGACTGAAAAGATGAGGGAAATACGGCTTTTGCTGATGTTCTCTGCATACCATGTGGCTGCACAGTCACAGATGGATGTTTGGGTTAGAGGCGGTTCACCCCTGATAGCTGTGGCACCCCACATCCCTGGTCTGGGATAACACGGAGCTGGTTTGGTCTCTGTTCTTGGCTGACCCTTCTCAGGCTGGGCAGAGCTGGATGGGCCGGCTCAGCTCATTGTGTTGGTGGTGTGTGAAGCAGCTGGTCTCAAGACCAGGTGAAATGCTGACAGAGAGGAGGACAATGGGGGATGGAAAGGGAAGAGCTACCAGAGAACCATCTCACATCTCTCAGTCTGTGGTCCTCACTCATCCAGCGCTGGTGGCCTGGCGTATCCATTGGTGCCCTGTGGCCTTGGTGCATGATGAATGAATGATCATCAGAGCTGATGAGCAAAGGACAGAGTCTCTGGAATAAAGGGGAGGCTTTAACAGCCTTTCCCTTGTGAATGCCCAAGAGTCAGTTTCCCCTTTCATCAGGCCCGTCCATCATTTCAAGGACCACTGTGATGCTGGCAGACCAGGTGCCAGATCATGCCAAGGCCCCTAATCCTCAGCTGAGCACTGACAAAGGCCTGGCTGGAAACCAGCCTGGCTCAGGTGCGGGTTAGTACTATTAACACTGGTATTAGATTTACTAGACTGTGTTCAGTGTTTAGACTGTCTGGGGTGCTGGGCAGTGGGTGCACACATCAGTCTCACTCGTCACATCTTTATTCCATGTTGTGTGATAATATTTAAATGTTTGCTCTGTCACTGCCAACCCCCACTGCCAGGAGAGAAGCGTGCAATAACCCAATGACTTCAATGGGGTGGATTGGGTGACCTTGCAGATGAGTGCTCCAGAAAGAGTAGTTATTAGTCAGCCTGCGTGAGATCGAAATGTCCTTTGTCTTCTTCCTAGCCTCTTCTAGCTGGGATCCTGGACTCCCAGGCTGTGTTCCTGACTACAGCAATGTCAACGTGGAACCACGGGTGAGCCCTTCCACCTCCGTGGTAGATGCTACTTCCATGTACAGCAGGGTAAATGCACACAAATTCCATTGGTTTCAATCAAATTACCCCAGATTTATGCTGGTGTACATGACGGCAGAATCTAGCTCTCTGGTCTGCCATCTCCACTCTCTGAAATGAGGATAAAATTTACCTTACCTTATGCCTCTTTGGGTGAAGAAGATTTACAAACAATTGGTCCTGATTTTACTTTCCTTCAGCTTGGTGTAAATAAAAAGTAATCTTCTTTGGTCAATAGACTTGATTATCCAATCACTCAGCCCAGTGTAAATCAGGAGTAACTCCACTCGAGATAATGGAGTTGATTCACCCACCCTCATTTCCATATTACACCGAACTTCACAGGCTAAGGATATGACTGTGAATGTGCCCTTCTGGGGGCACCGTCTGGGGTTCCCCTCTGAGTCCTTCTTAGAGGGGACCAGTCCTCCTGGCTCTCCCCTGCCGGGAAACAGCCTAGTCCTTCGCCCCGGCCCTAGGCAGGGCGGGTGAGCCAACAGTCTTTCGCCCTGGCCCTTGGCAGGGCGGGGCTGGCAAACAAGCAGTCTAGTGCCCAGCCTGTAGGCAGGGCTGGTAAACAAGCAGTCTTGTGTCTGGGATGGTAAGGAGGGTAAGGTTCTCCCAGGGTGGCTCGGGAAGGGGGGAAGAGGACGCAGGCCCACTCGTCTCCACTGCATCCCAGCCCAGGGCCCTAGCAGTGGCAGAGGCACCTGCCACTGCGTTGGCAGGGCTCCTGCCGCAACACGCCAACCGGGTTTCCCCCGGACTCAGCCACTGTTTAGAGATGTCCCTGGGCTTCTTCCTCTCCGTACCCCCAGGTACCTGATTCCTCAGGGTCGCCGGGGGGTGCTAGTCCCATCAGGCCCTCCTCATCCACCGGCGGCAGCCCCGGCAACTCCATGGGTTCCTCCTCGGAGGGCAGCTCCTCCAAGTCCTCCGGCCCCCAGCCCGCAGGTAGGGCTGGTAGGTTCTCCAGGTCCCAGGCTTAGTACTGCTCGGGCCTATCCTCCTCCTGTTCCCTGGCAGTGGGTAACTTGGACGGGCCCTCCTCTGGCTCCCAGGCAGCGGGTGACTCAAGTGGGCTCCCCTCCGACTCCCAGGCCGTGGATGGGTCGGGTAGGCTCTCTGCCAGTCCCCAGTCTGGGGTTAAGACTGGTCGCTCCCCCTCAGCGTGGGCCTCAGGCCTCGTTCTAGCTTGGAAACTCTGGGAAGAGGCATCCTTCTCCCTTGGCCGTCCCCGCCTGACTGAGCTCGCAGTCTGGGGTTTTAAAGGTCTGGCCCCGCCTCCCTGCTTCCGGTCAGGTGATCTCCTTCTGGGCTCTAGCAGCCAGGGTGGGTTTGGTTCTCCCTCTGGGTCCCTCTCAGAGGGGAACCACCCCTCCCGGCTACAATGACTCAAGGATATTAAGGTGGTTAACACAAAAGGAGAGTCATTTGAGTAGCCTAATTCTGACCCTGGTTCTTGTCTTTCCCTCCACAGGCAGCACATAATGTTTTGAGAAAGACAATGTCCAATCAAACCACTGTCATCACATTCCTTCTCCTGGGATCCTCAGACGGGTGTAAAATGAATTCAGAGTGCTGTAAAACGGGTATATGTGGGAGAAGAATCCGACCTTAACATTTAGACCTAGATCCTTCACAAACCAGTGGAATTTCACTGACTTTGAGAGAACGTAACCAATTTATACCATTTGGGGATCTGGCCTATTGGCTTCAATGGAACTACATCCATTTACACCACTTAGGGACTGGCTCCATTGAGTCCAATGCTATGATTCCAGTTTACACAAGCTGTGGATCTGATATGTATACCATGAAGCTCAATCTATTTAGCTTCACAAAGAAAAGGCCAAGATTTTTTTTTAAAGATATGCTGTTGTTCAAACAGGAATTATTTGGAATTGATACAGGGATTGATTCAGAGAATCAAAGCCTAAATTTCATTTTGTCATGTCAATGCATTCCATTTCCATCCAAAAGAATAAAACGCTTATTTTAATATCCCCCTGTCTCCCTCTCTAAACCCCTAAATATCTTTACAAATCAGGCCCTAGATACCTAATTCTCACTGACATCAATGTGGGTTAGGTGCCTGGGCATATCTGAAAACCCCAGTTGATGCCTGTGACGTACTGGGGCGCAATCTAGACCAATGAGGTGGCTATGTGTCCCTTGACCTCAAAACACTCCCAGTCCTGGATTTTCCCCCCAGGAAATGTATGTCCTCTACTGCCCAGCCTCTCCCAGACAGTCCAAATATATCAAGTGCATTATTCCTTTAAGAGAATAATGTACACACAACTTGGCCACCCTGAATGGAATTACCCAGAACTTTAACTTAAACACACGGGATTAGATAAAACAAGTTTATTAACTACAAAGAGAGAAATTTTCAGTGAATGGAAGCAGTGAGGCAGAAGAGTCAGAAATGATTGCAAGAAAAGTAAATATAAAACACTCTGGAGTGCCTAACGGAACAAGCTATATTAGCTTTAAAGCAAAGTTTCTCACCACATGCTTTCAACAGCATTACTGACCAGACTCTTCCAGTTAAGATTCTTCCCCCAGAGTACGATGGCTGCTTCTTTTGTCTTCTCCGGTGCAAAGTGTGAGATGGACAGGGAGAGAGAAGAGAGGGGTATCCTGGAGTGTTTGTCCCTCCTTTGTTTCAGTTCTTCTTTGAAAAGCATTTCCATCTGAGGGCCAAGAGATTTCAGGGAGGAAAGAGAGCTCATGATGTGTCTTAGCTAAGATGAAGATCTCTTTACCTCTTTCCCTCCCTTTCTTGCCATATAATGGCCACTTGATAGGGGATGGCCCATCAGCTTTGTTGACACCCGACTAGGGCTTAGCTCTGCCCTTTGCATTTGAGAAACTGGTTTAGCAACTCCTCAAACTTATCTGGAAACACACATCAGTCATGATTTCAGCTTATGTGCATAATGTTACTGGATGCATTTTACTGTTCAGCAGGTTATGAATTTTCAAATAACACTTTATAAGGCATGACTGTATGAAGATCATTACAATAGTGTCTAGTGTGTGAATAAAATGGGATGTTCTGTCACAGGGAGGAGGTTGGTTAAGATGGAGAAACGGTGAGCCACTGACAATGGCGTGGGATGTGCCAGGAGCATCTACAATGGAGACCTCTCACAAGCGTTGAGAAGGATTCAAACTAGCAACTCCCTGATTTTCTGAACCACTGCCATAACCTCTGTGCTCAAGCACCAGGCCTTTAGGGCCCTTGGCCCAGGGAAGAAGTTGATTAAGGCGGAAAAGCACCGAGCAACAGAGGAAGGCTTGGACATTACAAACCTGCAGGTAGGTGCAGCCACTGGCTGACGTAGAGGAAGAAGGTCAGGGCCTTCTTCCCCAGACAGGGTGTGGCACACTGTGCCCCAAAGCAGTGCACTTTAAACCCCATATTCATCACTTCTCTACGGTTGTAATAATTCATATGAAGCAGGACACCTCAGATGCCTGGTGAAAGGACATAATCTGCTAAAATCCATTGTGCTGTCAAAATATGTCTGTTGCTAGAATGGATCAAGTGATAAGATTTTACTGTTAGAAACATTAAACCATAGAAGATCAGGGTTGGAAGGGACCTCAGGAGGTCATCTAGTCCAACCCCCCTGCTCAAAGCAGGACCAACCCCAACTAAATCATCCCAGCCAGGGCTTTGTCAAGCCGCAACTTAAAAACCACTAAGGATGGAAATTCCACCACCTTCATAGCTAACCCATTCCAGTGCTTCACTACCCTCCTAGAGAAAAAGGTTTTTCCAAATATCCAAGCTAGACCTCCCCCACTGCAACTTGAGACCATTGCTCCTTGTTCTGTCATTTACTACCATTGAGAACAGCCTAGCTCCATCCTCCCTGGAACCCCCTTTCAGGTAGTTAAAGGCTGCTATCAAATCCCTCCTCACTCTTCTCTTCTGCAGACTCAAAAAGCCAGTTCCCTCAGCCTCTCCTCAGAAGTCATGTGCTCCAACCCACTTAATCCTTTTTGATGCCTTCCACTGGATTCTCCCCAATTTGTCCACATCTTTCCTGTAGTGGGGGGCCCAAAACTGGACATAATACTCCAAATGTGACCTCACAGAAAGGAATAATCACATTTACAGAAGACATTGAGGCTTCTCCTCTGTTAAAGAACATTACACCGTATTAATTTAACTGGGGTATAGACACACTTCCCTGCAAACACAGCATTGGATTGGTTTGTAAAAAAAGTAAATAAGTTTATTAAAGAAACGACTTCACTAAGTGATACCAAGTAGAAGGAATAAAGGAATGCAAGGGTACAAACAATCAAAAGTAAAAATACATGTGCTAATAGCTAAGACCAAATGTAATATGTTAGAGCCTTTGTACAAGGTAGGTTCCTCTCCAATGTGCCTTTCCCAGCAATGGTTAATTAGCATTCAGCCAGGATCCCTGCAGGTTCCAAGACATTGGTTTTCCTTGTCTCCTCTCTTTATAGTTCAGGAAATGTATTCTTCTGAAACATATCCCCCGATAAAGTCTCTTTTCCCTGCCGGCTGTCTGGGATAGCCTCTGTGCTGCCTTCTGCCCTGCTGGTGATTGGTACAATGCAAATTATTTCTTCCTGCAACCTTTGATACAAATGAATAGTTAATTGAATTTGGCCACACCTTTATCCTTTATTTGGAGAAAACCTGTTTATCAACTCAACCTGACATGCCAGTTTTAAACTTCTTTGAGTCAGACTTAAAAGCATAATATAGATGAGTATCCATAATTCCACACACAGCATTATCACATGCATTTCTTAATGATATTATTGACTAGCGTGTTATCAGGCATATTTTGTACAAATATTATTGCAGTAGGGTGAGGGGTATGAATACAGGGATGCCCAGATCCACAATGGGTGCACAACTGGTTGAAAGACCATAATCAAAGAGCAGTTTTCAATTTGGGAGGATATGACTAGTGGGGTCCCACTGGGTCCCATTGGAGAAGATAGGTATTAATACAAGAATTGAAAGGTGGGAAAGAAACTGGTTAAATGTGAGGTTACAACGGGTCATGATGAAAGGCGAATTGTCAGGCGGGAGGGAGGTTACTAGTGGAGTTCTTTAAGATTAAGTCTTGAGACCAATCATATCGACATCTTTCATTAAAGAGCTTGGCAGAAAAAGTGGGAGTGTGCTAATAACATTTGTGAAGGACAAAAAATTGGGAAATATGACCATAATGGAGGACGCTCTGAATATCATACAAGTAGATTGGATTACCTTGAAAACTGGAGTAATAGAAACGGGGAAGAAAGAGCAACAAACATTTTTGTTATAAATTGTAGCCCTACCAGTGGGAACCAGCAAAATAGGAGAAAGACCTGGGTTTATTGGTCTATCACAGGAGACTATGACCCACCAATATGATGCATCCATGGAAAAGGCTAATGACATCCTGGGATGCATCAGGCAAGGAATTTCAAGAAGAGATTGGGAAATGTTAGTACCATTATAAAAGGCATCTGGTCTCCCACGTTTAATAAAATGTAATTCAAACTGGAAGAGGTGCACAGAAGGACTACTAGGCTGATCGGACAAAATGGAGAACCTACCTAATGAGAGGAGAGTTAAGGATCTTGGCTTGTTAAGCCTAAGCAAACGAAGGCTGAAGGAGATAGGACTGCTTTCTGTAAATAGATCAGAGGGATAAACATCAAGGAAGGAAAGGAGTTATTTAAGTTAAGTTAAGGGCCAATGTTTCCACCTCCCCTTTCTGGAAGCAGCCACCTCAGGTGTTTGGCCCCTTGCCCTGTCAGCCCCAGGGTGGCATCTCATGGCTCTTCCACTCGTAGACCAGGACATGGCTGCACTGCCCCATCTATACCGCTGGCCTTTTCGACCCAAGCAGCTAGTCAAAGCTTGGGGCCCTGTGGGCCAACCAGCAATGGAGACATCATCTGCCCATCCAGCTAGTGCAGGGGTTTGTAGAGACGGGGCAGATCCAGCACCTCAGATCCCAAAGCTCCTCTTTGAACTTTGAGGCATTTGGGATCCCAGCGTGTATCAGCCTCTGGGCTTGGGCCCATTTCTGCTTTTCTGTCATGTGGACATTTTCCTCCGAAGGGGAATATTTCTGCAGTCGGCCTGAGTATGCCTAGACGCTACAGCCCAGCAAAGTGCCCATTGTGTTCCCACTGGTGTCAGTACACTAGATCGCTGTGTCTGCCATGAGTTCTGGGTGAAGGTGGATGGGAATTTGCCATTGGAATGATATTCCTGTGTAAAATGCTTGTTCACAAAATCAACATTTTCCAGGAGAAAATTGTGATTTTCAGTGTTTAAGGTGATTGTCCCTGTGTCCAGTTCCAGCTGGCTGGGCATAGCCACAAGAGCTTCTCAGTGCTGCCCAGGATTTCTGTCTGGGAAGCTCAGCCCTTAAAGGCACAGTTCCAAATAACACCCCCCTCCACCACCAAATTCAATTTTGAAAAAAAAAAAAAAAAAAGGATTTTCCATTTGGAAATTTGTAGTGATGGCTGCCTGCTCTAAAAAAATTGGCCACATGATCAAATCTAAGAAAACAAAAACCAGCCAGGCTAACTGTTACAACCTGGCCTTGGACCTGACTGTACTATCACCGGTCTGTTGTGAGAGGACCCATCACTGGTTTCAAGTGCTTTAAAGTCAGCTGGGTCTGGGTAGAGTCTAGCCCTTCTTGCTAGCTCCAGGATTCTAGGTTACACTCCCGAGCTGAGCCTTCTTGTCCAATGCCCTTCCTTTGGACATAGGAGGCCGCCGTCCATCTGCTCTAGACCTCAAAACCCGGGTCTGGCTTCTAGTTTAACCCCTTTGGGCACAATGTGGCAGGAAAACAAGGAATACAGGCTGAGTAAAAGGATTCTTAACCACCGTCACTTTATTCTTAATTCCCACAAGACTTGGATACTATGTGACCCCTCCCTTGCCAATAATTCCATAGATATGACAGCACAGAGTTTAGGATTTCATGTCGTCATATCCCAGTTACACAAGCAAACAATATACCACTGGCCATCATGGCCTAAGCAGATTTTATATGCTGAAAAGGAGAAGACCCAGAGACCTCAGGAAGTCCATTACACCTTTATCTGGCTACTGATTTGATGTGGAAGAGGCTCAGATAGCCTGGGGTTGGTTGGCAGGACAAAAACCTAAGTTAGAAACACAGATAGATCAATAGATTAATATCTCATTTCCACTAGTGTAAATCTACAGTAACTCCATTGACTTGAGTTTGTCTGCATTTTTGCCAGTGTAAATACCCCTTTGCATGTGAAGAGATTGCAAAGCATGTTCTCACGGAGACATTGATTACATTGATTACATTTCTGTACAAACCTACTACAGGATAGTCTCACTAAAGACAACAACAGAACACCGCTGGCCATCACCTACAGCCCCCAGCTAAAATCTCTCCAACACATCATTAAGGATCTACAATTATCCTAGCAGATGATCCCTCACTCGCTCAAGCCGTGGGAGGCAGGCCTATCCTTTCTTACAGACAGCCCCCCAATCTGAAGCAAATACTCACCAGCAACTGTACACCATACAACAAGAACACTAACTCAGTTACATACCCCTGCAACAAACCCTGTTGCCAGCTCTGCCCACACATCAACTCTAGTGACATCATCACAAGTCCTAACCACGTCAGCCACGGCATCAGGAGCTCATTCACCTGCACATCTACTAATGTCATATATGCCATCATGTGCCAGCAATGCCCCTCTGCCATAGACATTGGCCAAACCGACTGTCACTACGCAAAAGAATAAATGGACACAAAACAGACATAAAAAATGGTAACCTCCATAAACCAGTAGGAGAGCACTTCAATCTCCCAGGACACTCTGCAGCTGACTGGAAAGTTGCCATAAGTCTACAAAAAACTTCAAAAACAGACTTCAGCGAGAAACTGTAGAGCTGCAACTCATCTGCAAACTTGACACAATCAAACTGGGTTTGAATAGAGACTTGGAATGGTTACCTCAGTACAAGAAGAAATTGTCACTGTTCACACATTCTCACCTCCTAATCAACAGTTGTGAATAGGTCTCATCTACTCTAACTGAACGGACTTTGTTAGCAGTTGCCCTCACCATTGTTGTTCCTTACCCTTGGATGTATATATATACCCCCTATCTGTGATTACCATTTCATGCATCTGACGAAGTGGGTTGCAGTCCACGACAGCTTATGCCTGCAGAAATGTGTTAGTCTTTAAGGTGCTACAGGACTCTCTTTGTTTATACAGACACAGAATGAAATCACAGTCAAAGGAAAAGATGGAACTTTAATTTTTAGTGGATAACCTCCATCCTGTCAGTTTCCGCAGGGAAGCTTTGATCTCCTTGTTTCTCATGCTATAGATGATGGGATTCATCACTGGAGGCAGCACAGAATAGAAAACAGCCACCATGAGATCCAGCCGTGACGTTGAGCTGGAGAGGGGTTTCAGGTAGGCAAAGCTGCCAGTGAATACTAGCAAGGAGAGCACAGTGAGGTGAGGCAGGCAGGTGGAGAAGGCTTTATGCAGGCCCTGCTCAGAGGGGATTCTCAGCACTGTGCTGATGATCTGAACGTACGACACAGTTATAAAAACAAAGCAGCATAACACTAAGCCAACACTAAAGAGAATGACCCCATTTCAATGAGGTAGGAGTCAGAGCAGGTGAGCTTGAGTAGCTGGGGAATGTCACAGAAGAACTGATCCACCTTGTTACCTCTGCAGAAGGATACTGCAAATGTGTTCCTGGTGTGCAGGACAGCATAGAGAACACCGCTGGCCCAGTCCCCAGCTGCCATTTGGACACAAGCTCCCCTGTTCATCACTCTCTCGTAGTGCAGCGGCTGGCAGATGGCGACGTAGCGATCGTACACCATGACGGTAAGAAGGAAAAAATCTGATCCCATCAAGAAGAGGAAGAAAAAGACTTGGGTGACACATCCAGCGTAAGAAATGGACCTGGTGTTCATGAGGGAATTGGCCATGGATTTGGGGACGGTGATAGAGATGAAGCCAATGTCTAGGATGGACAGATTGATCAGGAAGAAGTACATGGGGGTGTGAAGGTGGCAGTTGAGGGCCATGTCTGTGATGATAAGATGGTTCCCCAGCAAGGCTGCCAGGTAAAGCACTAGAAACACCACAAAGTGCAAAAACTGCAGCTCCCGCACCTCAGAGAATCCCAGGAGCAGGAACTTGGTCACGGTGGTTTGGTTGGACATTTTCTTCCTCAGCACATTGTGTCCTACCTGCGGAGGGAAGGAGAAGGGCAACGGTGAGGATCAGAATGACCGAGGGAATGACCCTGATTCCTCTCTCCATAATAACTGACGACGTGACTGTCCGAACACAGACCTGATCACATCCACTGAGCAGGGGCGGTGAGGGCTCCTCGCTGCAGAGAATGAGACCACTAGTCCGGTGCGTTATCCCACTGATGTCAATCCTCACACGTCTTGGAAGCTGGGTCAGTTCACATCATGTGAAGATCTGAGCGATGACCTGGCATCGCTCAGTTACTGCTGTGTTGTGTCATTTCCCTTTGTGACTTTGTGTCTGTGCTGTGTGGGTCAGTGACAATCAGGACACCTGGGCTCTGTTCTTGCCTCTGCCATTGACCTGCTGTATGACCTTCAGCCAGTCACTTCCCCTCCCTGGGACTCTCTTTCCCTCCCTCCCTTTCTCTGCCTGGTCTACTAGGACTGTGAGCTCTTTGGGGGACGGGCTGTGTATTATTATGTGTATATTCTGTGCACCTCGTTACAGTATTTGTGCTCAGCTGTCAGCAGTGATGGAGCCTGGATACGGTGCTAGACAAAGAGGATTCTAGTCCCAGCAACCTCCTCCCTGTCCATCTAAGCTCCATGTCAGGATAGACAGATCTGGCTGCTGGGTGCAACTCTGAAACTGGGTTTGAAACTCCTAGTCCCTATAACACATATTCTGTGGGTATGGGCTTTGCCATTACTCAGTTTTACATTCCTTTGAAACAGAAATCAAACAGCTGCAACCGAATCAATGGATTTCCAGTTATGATGTTATTAGCCAACATTAAAGTTTCCCCACCCTTGTTTGAAGTTTAAGTCTCGCTGGAAATTTTGAATTAAATTTTGGTTGGTTGGTTGGTTGGTTGCATTTTTGGAAGGAAAATTTGGGTTTACAGCAAAATAACGTTTTTCTCACCATGTGTCTGTTTTCATTGAAAATCTGTTATGCTGGAAAACTGAACACTCAACAAGCAATCCAGTTTCATTTTCTTCATAAATTTACACTTTTCAGCTGAAAGTTTTCAGTTGCCTAAAGGAGAAAAAAATGGGTTTGGGGTTTCTGATGAAAAGTTGACATTTTCAAAAGCAGGAATATTTGTTTCTTCTGACTGTCTCTAGTTGTTTGAGTAACTTAATAGTGAAATCCTTAACGAGTGCTGACAGCAATTCTGATTCGTGTTCTTTAAATGTCCCTTGTATGTTATTCCCCACACACATATTTAATTGAAATAGCACACTTACTGAACTGACCGCTGTGGATTTTTTCTCAACAGGTGATGAATCCGGTCATCCAGCTCCAGGATTCTTCGGTTATTATCTATCTCTCTGTTTAGAAGTCAAGGACACAAGTGTGTAAGAGTCATCTCACCTCTCACTCTGCGCACGACCTGACAGAACTAGACTCAGACCGGTTGCTTTCTGAAGCTGAGCAGTGTGTAGCTGGCTTTGAGCGTCACTGGCATTAAAGGAGCGATGCTGCAGGAAGGTGATTTGCCCATGTCTATTTCCTAAGGGCTTGTGGGATTCACTCCCGAGAGACCTGAACAGCTTGGAAGCAGAGGCCCAGAGGCAAAACTTCATAGATTCGTCCATTGTAAAACCAAAAGGGGCCGTTCTGTTCCTCTAGTCTGACCTCCTGCCTAGCACAGGCCCTATGATCTCCCCCAGGGTTTCCTGACTCCAGCCCAGCTTCTGTGCTTTCTGTGCACCGGGATTACCAAGGGATTAGGGCACCTAAAGGTGGGACAGGTATATACTGGGATTTCCCAAAGCTCCTAAATCTGCCAGGTAGCTAAATCCCATGGACATGCAATGGGAGTTAAACACCTAACTTGCTGAGGTGTTACTGCAAATCCCACTAGGCAACTGTCAGCTTCTTTAGATGCCTAAACAACTTTGTAATTCTGGCCCTGGGTCTATCTTGGCATCTTCCAAGGCCTGGGCTTCTCTTGACTTTCAGAACTATGAAGGCTGGGATTTGCAAAGGAGCTTAAGGGCGAGTAAGGCATGCACGTCTTGGGGGCCTAACTCCCTTGGACTGCCTTGACAATCCCAGCCTACAACGATAACAAGGGCAGCCAGGCAGCAGGGGTTATAGAGAGGAGGTCAAGTCACCTGGAGATCTTGTGATCTAAGCCCAGCTACGCAACTGAATTACCTCAGCTCTCCGTGCCTCAGTTGCCCCAACTGTAACCTGGTGGAGAAGTCACCTAGCCTCCTGTAGAACAAGAGCAAGAGCCTTGTGTCCGACAAGTGTAAGTGGGAGTGGTTCCCCCTGGGCTTTGTCTGTGGGTCTGGGAGCCCAGGAGGGGGCCACCCCTCACTCCCAGGCTGTGGTGGCTGCATGGCCGGAGTGAGACTGCTGTCAGCCCTGCCCTGGGGGGCAGAGAGTGGGGAGCACTCGGAAGCTTTTAAAGTTTTAAGTTTTAAAGTGTATTTTATATGCTTTGAAACTTTTTAGAAATATATTATTTTAATTTAAATGATGTTTCTTTTATATTCTGGCCCAGCCCCTCCCGCCAGGCCTGTGGCCACCCCGCTCCCTCCCCACAACCAGACAGTCCCTCCAGTCACACCTCTGGCCACCTACACTCTAGGCCAACCCCTCCAGCCAGCCCCATCCTCACCCTCTAGTCAGGTCAGACCAGCCGCCTACCATCGCCCCTCTCCCCACAATCTGGCCAGCTCCTCCAGCCAGACCCTTTCCCCCCACTTTCTCAGCCCCTGTAGCTAGTACCTCACCCCCCTTCTCTCACTAGCCCCTGCCCCTGACCACTTGCCTCCCACTCTGGCCAGCCCACATAGCTGGGCCCCTCACCCCTCCACACACTCCAGCCAGACCAACTGGATCCCCTGCCTTCCACTTTGGCCAGACTTCCCAGCCAGCCCCCTAGCTCTCCGACACTCTGGCCACTCTCTCTAGCGAGTCCACACACCCCCCACCCCACTGCATCCAGCACCTGCCCGCACACCCCAGCCTCGCACTATTGAACAGGTCTAGAGTCCCTTCTTTCTTTCTTTCTTTCTTTCTTTCTTTCTTTCTTTCTTTCTTTCTTTCTTCATCTTGCCAAATGACTCTTTCATCCTTTATCCACAGTGGAACAGGAAGCCTCTGTCTTTTCTGCAGGTTTTTTCTTTATATTGTATAAAAGCAAATGGAAGAAGAACAGAGCAAATGCACCTTTCACACACAGCACATAGACAAACAAGTGCTAATGATGTATCTGGAGGTCTCTATTTGTGACCGGCTGCAATATGGCCTGTAAGGAGCAGCAGCTGGTGTAGTAGAAAGTCAGAACCTGAGACATGAGGCTAGGATAACAGGCCAGATATAGGGCCTGAGGCCCAGCTTAAGTAGTTGGGCACTGCTGTTATAAATCAAAGTTAGCAGAAGTCAGGCTAGGAACCTTGCACACACATAGCCAACACCTGCTGGCTTGCAGGGGGGCCTGGGGTGGAGATGGCAATAGGCACATTTCATGTGCAACGCCCTTTCTATGCTTAAGATCACACACAAGTTGCACCCAGAGGCTGTCATTTTTGTTTTCTTGTTTTGTTTTCCCCCAAACATTTATTGTAATGAAAATTTTATTCTTCTTTGTCTTAAAAGATGAATAAAAATATTGTGGAGCATTGTCCTTTTTTTTGATTAAACAAATCAAACTGTTTAGGGTTTGGTTATTTTTTTTGTTTCCAAAAACTGATGGGAAAAATAATTTGGAGCATTTTCTTTATCCCCTCCTTTTCCAGTGAAAAGGTGTAAAAAACCCCCAGAAAAATCCCATGAAAAAATTTCTAACATAATGAAATGATTTTTGTGGGTGGGTGGAACAACTTTTTTTAATGAAAACTTTTTTTACATTTTGGGAATGAAAATTAAATCAGGATTTTTGTTGGGGGGGTGTTCTCCTTTTTCCTCCACCACTCTACTTTTCCAGCAAAATGGGAAAAATTGGGGGGGGAATCCTCAAAATGGAAAAATTGGGAGGGGGGGGGGAAATCCTCAAAATGCAAACACCAAGCAACAAAATCATTTTTGTTTCATCTAAAGAAATTGAAAATATATTATTTTTAAAGAAGATTTCATTTGATTTTTTTATTGCAAAAATAGCAATTTTCACCAGATCTAGATGCAGCTATTTGAACCTTCCTTGGTTGTCAATCCTTTTGGAGTAAAACTCCCACCCGTGGCATTCCAAGCTAGCCAAATTCATCTCGACATTAATGACTTGAACTCCAATAATGCTTTCCTTTCCAAATGCATTAGAAGCACAACATTAAACTGTAGAGGTGCACTGTTTATGAAAATGAAACCCATTATGTTCATCCTTTTAATTTAATATTAAGAATTTGATAACAGAGAAATATCAATGCGTGACATGAAGAATTCATAGAAACTGTCCTTTGGATTTAAGGATCCCTGACATCGTGCCTATATCATTATATCACATTGATTTGAAAATGCTCAGAATTTGTGTTCTCTAACATTGTGTGTCACCGTTTGAATTTCCAACCACCACCAAGAAAAAAGAATAGAAAATTAGACAGTAATTATAATTCTTAAAGCTGGAGGTGTTTGGAAAATGGTAAAGAATTGAGGATAACATTTTTTAAATGTTTCATTCGGCAACTTTCCACACGGAGCGATTTTCATGTATTTGAAACATTTTGGCATTTTTGTTTTTTTCATCATTTTTTGTTTATTTTTCCACCTCTTCTTCTCCATTACCCCTCCTTCAGCTTTTCTTTCCAGTTATGTCCTCCTTCCATTTTGCCACCAAAATCGGGGGGGAAAGTGGGAAAAGAAAAGTACCTAAACAATTAAAAAACAATAAGTGAAAAACTTTCATTTGGGGGTATCATCACATAGGATGGAAAAAACAATTTTAAAAATGCACAATTTATAAAAATTTCAAAAAATAGCTCACCTTTCCATGAACAAAAAAAATGCATTAAAAAACTTCTATCTGCTCTGCCAAAATGTGAAAGGATGTCAGTCAGACATTCTCAGTATGTCATCACTTTCTCACATGCTGTTTCAACTGGCCAGAGACATGGGGTGAAATCCAGCCTCCGTTGAAGTCAAGGGGAGATTTACCATTGATGTCAAGGGGGCCAAGATTTCACCTCATCAACCCAGTGTCTATGTCTCAGTAAATCATCTCAGATCTTCCTCATTTCTTTTCAATCTAAAACTTGTTGCTAGGGACGTCTGAATTCTTGACAAAGCCACAAACTTACTGATCCTTTGCTCATTGCATCATGGACTTCCTTGTTTCTCAAGGGGAGGCGGTTGATTGATGAGGCCAGGATAGCATAGAACGCAGAGAACACTTTGCTCAGGGGTCTCAGTGACATCAGATTTCAGTAACATGTAGAAAATCCCTATGGTCCCATAAAACATTGCCACCAGAGTCAGGTGAGAGAAGGAAGGGGGAAAGGCCTTTTGTCTACCAGTGATAGAAAGAAATATCAGGATGGTGATAATGATACAAACATTGAACAGCAGATGTCTTAGAAATGGGACAAGAGTGCAAAGAAAGACCAGGGTCAATTCTGAAAGCACGATCGGGATGGTGTCACTACAAGCCAGTTTTATTACTGGGGTGAAATCACAAAAGAAGTGGCCCATTTTGCTGAGACCACAAAACGTTAATAGTGACATCAAGGATGATATGATGATGATAGAGCCAAACAGCCACTTATCCAAGACCCGCCCGCTAGCTGGAGACAGAACCGACCGTTCTCAGAGGCTGCACAGTGCAGTGGTTTGTACACCACTAAATACTGATCATAGTCTGCAGACAAGATTCTGTAGCTTCCAGTGAAGCAAAAACATAAACTTGTGCAGCAAACGTACTGACTGAGATGGTTCTGTCCCCAGACAGGAGACTGGCCAGCGTCCTGGGCAGGATGATGGAGATGTAGCAGGTCTGCAAGCAGGACCCAGAAAGAAGTAGATAGGGGTGTGAAGGTGCTGATCAGCCACAACTAGCACAATGAAGATGTTCCTGGCCATGGTCACAACGTAGACCCCCAGGAAGAGAAAGGTCTGTAACTCTGGGAGATTTCTGAATCCCAGGAGAATGAATTCTCTGACAGATGTTTGATTGCCCCAGTCTGTGTTCATCATGGGTGTAGCCAAGGAAAAGGAAATAAATGAGGATTGTCATTTACTTTCCATTTTCTTTCTCTTATCTTCCGCTCCCACCCTTCAGTTTTTTTGTCTAGTTAGATTTTAACTTTTTCAGGTTACTTATTATGTGTTTGTGCAGTGTCTAGCCCAATGCCAATGTTGTAATAACCACAGTAAAAGTGACATAATAAATTAATACTAACAACAACAAGAACAACAAGAATACATTAAAATACATGAAAATTAGGTGGGATTTTCCCATGCTTTTTCCAATCCTCATGACTTTTGGCAATCTCAGTCTTATATTTTTTCTCATTTAATTTTATATTGTATCAGTCTTTCATAGAATTATAGAAGATGAGGGTTGAAAGGGACATCAGGAGGTAATCTAGTCCAACCACCTGCTCAAAACAGGACTAACCCCAACTAAATCATCCCAGCCAGGGCTTTGTCAAGCTGGGCCTTAAAAATCCCTAAGGATGGAGATTCCACCACCTCCTTAGGTAACCCATTCCAGTGCTTCACCACACCTCTATTGAAAAAGTTTTCCCTAATATTCAACCTACACCTCCCCCACTGCAACTTGAGACCATGGCTCCTGGTTCTGTCATCTACTACCACTGAGAAAAGCCTAGCTCCATTCTCCCTGGAACCCCCCTTCAGGTAGTTCAACGCTGCTCTCAAATCCCCCCCATTCTTCTCTTCTGCAGACTAAACAATCCCCGTTTCCTCAGCCTCTCCTCTTAAGTCTTGTGCTCCAGACCCTTTGTCATTTTCATTACCCTCCACTGGACTCTTTATTTACGTAGGGAAGAGGTGAATTCTCCACTTCTTGGATTCTTCAGATGCCTTTGCGTAGGACATGCTTTAGTCACAACCCATGTTATTCGGCTCAGAACAGTGGTAACTGTGTGATATTTAATGGCCTGTGAGATGCAGGAAAGAAGACCACATTTTCTAATGGACCCTTCTGGCATTAAACTCTATCAGTCCATGAACCTTCACATTTCATCTGACCTCAGATTCTGGCCTTAAGTGTCTTAAGAAACAGGATTGACTCTGGAATTACTGCAGTGTAAATAAGAGTGGAATAAGAGTCACATCTTGGGACCAGATCCTCAACTGATGTAAAAAAGCACAGTGCCACCTACTTCAATGGGCCCACACCAATTTACAGCAGCCAAACACCAGACCCAAATACCTAAGGATCTGACCCATTAGGTCTATCATCCATTTTTACTCCTCACATTCACACCAGCGAGATATTAACACACGGTGGGCCAGGTTTGGAAAGGCCTAAGATGCAGATAGGTGCCTAGTGCAGCTGTCAAAGTCCCTAAGCAGAGTCAGCATCTCACTCCCATTGAAATCAAATGGGAATTAGGTGCCAAGCCTGCTTAGGAATTTTTTCAAAATATCCCACTAGGGAGATATCAGTAACTTTAGGGGCCAAAATGCCTTTGAAAAGTTGAATAATGACCTTAAAATGTCACCAGAAAGGAGTTGCAGGTTTTGATCTTACATCTATGTGTTGAGATTTTCACCCAGGGGACAGGGAAGCCCTATCCCCAGTAAAACACTGGAATTTGATGGCCAAATATCCGCAGGCAACCTTGGAAATCCCATCACTGGGCATGCTAGCCCCATCACAAGCTATACACTGGGATGGACTGTGCAGGGACCGGTCTCCTCTTTGATTGTTTCAGAGCCACAGGGTAATGTGTCTCCGGGAGGTATTATGACATGTAAGAAACAATGGCCGACTTCGACCAGAGAGAGGTGTTACTTTGAGGTGTGACTTAATTCAGCTAAAATCCCCTTTCATTAATTTTACCAGAGCTGCTCCGGGTAGATAGACCTCTACGAGGGGTAGAAAGTGATGTTCCTCGGGGCAGAGACCATTCACTAGCTGATGGGTGCCATGGTGAGGAGACTCCGCCTTGGGTAGCGCATTCAAGAATTCTCCCCTATGGGGCATCTTAGATTTTCCTTTGAATCAGCTGGTGCTGGTCAGTGTCAGGGACAGGATATGGGATGGAATGGTCCAAAGGTCTGACCCAGGCAGACGGTTCCTCTGATCTGCAACAAGCAGACGTGGTCAAATAAAATTGTGCAGCTAGGAACTGATGCCCAATGTCTGGAGCACAGCCCTGCGTGCCACTGGTGTTTGCCTGACAATCTTTCCTCTAACCCCTGCTGCCTCGCTGTATCTCTGATTATTGTAGTTTCTGGAAACTCTTCAGGAAAGTAGAGAGCAGAGAGACGTTAACTCTTGCCTCTGGGCCTCTGCTTCTGGGCTGTGCGGGGCTCCAGGGAGTGAGTCCCACGAGCCCTTCGAAAACAAACATGGATAAAGCATTTTCCCGCAGCAGCAAAGTTTTACGCTCTGCTCATCTGCAGACAGCACAGATCTCAGTGCTTTTCCTGCAGCTCAGCCTCAGAGTCAGGGGGAATGGCTGCTCATAATACAGTGAGAGGGGCATTAGATAGAGAGACAGATGGATGGAGGGGTGTGTGGGGGGATAGAGAGATAGGGATAAACAGTAGCTGTCTGTAGCTGGAGAGAAGCCGTCTCAATCGGGGAGGATTCCACACAGACCAGGACTGTGAGTTTGCTCTTCCAATGAAATCTATTGGGGGGTTGCAGAGTGGCACTTTATGGACAAGATTGTAAATGATGGTATGTATTTTTTCACTATCAGCTCAGTTTGGGCATGAGAAACAGAGGGCATCTGAAGCAATTATCTTAAGAAAGAGATGGCAGTATATCCGTGCCTCAGTTTCCTCCTATGGGGAGTGGGGGCACACATACATTTTAGAATGGATTGAGGAGTCTAAAGGAAAATTGTCCAAAAACTGTGACAAACACTCTCAGCTTGTTGTTATATTCATTTGTTATTACTGGTTCTCTCTATATCTGTCTAACAGTTTGTTTGTACTTCTCTCTTTATTAGTTTTTGTTTCTTCTCTCTCTGCCTGTTAGTTTGTGTTAGTTCTGTGTTTCTCTCACGCTCTGTCTGTGTGCTTTCCTTACTTGTCTCTCCATGATAGTTTGTTGTTACATCATCTGTCATCAATCTATCAATCTATCTAATCAGTTTGTGTCTGGTTCTGGCTCTCTGTATCTCTATGTCTGCCGTTAGCTCTGTCTGTCAGATTTCTGTGAGAAGCGTGGGATCAGGTGGGTTAGAGCAGGGGGCTGGGACCAGGACTCCTGGGTTCTGTGTGCGGCTCTGGGACGACATTTAGTCCAGTGTGTAGAGGACCCAGAACTGGTGAGGTCTGTTTCTCATATGGACAAGGACCCTCCTCTTTGTTCCCTTCCCCATAACTAGGAGCTGAGGGGCTGGGGCACTCGGCTGGCATGTGACAGCCCCAGGTTCAATTCCTCCCCCTGACTGAGCATGAGAAGGGATTGGAATTCCCGCTTTACAGGAGTGTGACCGAGACGCTTGGCTCTGGGTTATTCTGATTTCAAACTGGATCAGACTCTCCTGTGGAAGCTGCTTCCTTTGTATCAGTAATTAAATAGTCATTGATGCATGGACTTGGACTGGGCTCTTCCCGACACCCGGGGAGCACCCTCAGCACCCACCGGAGAATCGCTCCCACTCGCTGGCCGAGGACGCTCCGCTGTCGCTCTCAGCCGGCAGTGCTGATAGCCATGGAGCATCACGGGGCAGAGAGGGGCTGCGAGGCAGCCTGGGGTAGTGGTTACAGGAGGCCTCTGGGGGTGAAAAACCCTCACTTGTGTTCCCAGCTCGGGGAGGGGTGTTGGGTGTAGTGGGATAGGGCAGGGGGGACTGGTAGTCAGGACTCCTGGGTTCTCTGCCAAGCTCTGGAGGAGGGTTTAGGTGAGTGGTTAGAGATGCAGGAGGGGCCGGAACGAGTCTCTCGCAGCGAGGGTGGAACCACAGACAGAGCAGGGGACGGGGCCAAGTTCACTGAGTAATCACGACTGGGCTTGGTCACCTCCGTGCTAGACGCTGCCCCCGTTTACAGCAGTATAAATGCGCAGTCATTCCCTGGCTTCCAGTGAAATTACCCCGGATTCACAGCAGGGCCCCTGGCAGCAGATGTGGGTAGCCAGGCCCCGGATTCTCCTCAGGAAAATGAGGCTAGAAAGATTTAGACACCGGTATCCAGAGCTCGCCCGCCTCTGGGTGGCAGAGGGATACAAACACCTCAAAAGCAGTCGTACCTAATTGTCCTCGCCCTCACTGTGGTGTAAACCAGGAGTAACTCCACGGGAGTTCATTGAGCTGATTCTGCTGTCTCTCACCCCAGTGTAAACAAGGAATAGCTCTGGTGGAGACAGTGGGTTTCTTGCCCCACCCCCATTCCCATTTTACACCAACCTGCAGAAGCTAAAGATCTGACTCAAGGATATGGAGGTAGTTTTAGACAAAAGGAGAGTTATTTTACTGATCTCAGCCTGGCCCTCACTCGTATATTTCCCTCCACAGCCATCACACAGCGTCCTGAGGATGAAAATGTCCAACCGAACCACCGTGACCGAGTTCCTTCTCCTGGGATTCTCTGACATTCGGGAGCTGCAGATTTTGCACTTTGTGGGGTTTCTAGTGATTTACCTAGCTGCCCTGATGGGGAATCTTCTCATCATCACAGCCATAGCCCTCGACCATCACCTCCACACCCCCATGTACTTCTTCCTGATGAATCTGTCTGTCCTGGACCTCGGATCTGCCTCGGTCACCCTCCCCAAATCCATGCTCAACTCTCTCATGAACACCAGGTCCATTTCCTATGCTGGATGTGTTGCACAAGTCTTTTTCTTCCTCTCCTTCCTCTTAGCAGATTTTTACCTTCTCACCGTCATGGCGTACGACCGATACGTCGCCATCTGCCAGTCACTGCACTACGAGAGGGTGATGAACAGAAGAGCTTGTGTCCAAATGGCAGCTGGTGCCTGGATCAGTGGGATTCTCTCCTCCGCACTGCACGCCGGGACCACATTTGCATTGCCCTTCTGTGGAGACAACGAGGTGGACCAGTTCTTCTGTGAAATCCCCCAGCTCCTCAAGCTCACCTGCTCTGACACATACCAGAGTGAAACAGGGGCTATTGCCTTTAGTGCCCTTTTAGACCTAGGCTGCTTTGTTTTCATTGTTGTGTCGTATGTTCAGATCTTCAGAGCAGTGCTGAGAATCCCCTCTGAGCAGGGCCGGCACAAAGCCTTCTCCACCTGCATCCCTCATCTCACTATGGTCTCCTTGTTAATTTCGACTGGCATCTTTGCCTACGTGAAGCCCAGCTCCAGCTCAACACCTGGTCTGAATCTTGTGGTGGCTGTTCTCTATTCCTTGGTGCCCCCCCTGATAAATCCTGTCATCTACAGCATGAGGAACAAGGAAATCAAAGGTGCCCTGAGGAAACTGACTGGGTGCAGATTATTCACCCATAATTAATTATCCACCTTTCTCCAATAGACGTTGCCTTCCTTTCCTCTTCATTAAAGTCCATGACATCCATGACAGCTCACATTCAGACAGGTCTGATTCCCATCTCAGTTGTATTAATGCAAACCCAGACGAACTCCACATTTACACAAGCAGAAGATCTGGCCCAGCTGTGGAGTGTCACTAGTGTAAATTATGTGGGAGAGGAGAATCAAACTCTGCCAGAGCAGTACCTGGCAGATGGCTTGGCCACTTTTACCTCTTTCAAGATCACCAGAGACAAGGCTGGAGATTTCTCGCCTTGTGTGTAAATCAGAAGAGACTTAGTTGGAATCAAAGGCGCCAGACTGTTGTTACACTGGTGTATGTGAGATATGACATTTGCAGTAGATCCTAAGTAAATCAATTTTGGCTCTCATGGACGTGAACCAAGAGTGGCTGGTAGGGCTTTTACTCTAGGGTCGTGGGGCTCTGGAAGCAGAGGAGTTGCCTCGATCGAGGGATGAGGATGTTCAAACAAGAATGTGAACAAGGCTTTGGCTGAAGAAATATTGCTCATTTATTTATTTATCAATAAAGAACAAAACGCATAGACATGACTAATAAAAACCCAAAACTAAGTAAGGATACAAAGGCCTAGTATTCCACCATGCATGCATTTGTTTCTAATAGTATACAATTTTATTACCTATTGCCTCATGCTTACAGACAGATGGTTGTTTGTAAACTCCTCGTTATCTTAAAGCAAGTGTACTTTCATACATTACCAAATGCGCTTCTCTCCCTGAACCCCTTGGGCCGAGTCAACTCCAAGACGTATTAGTTGTCCCTTGTACGCTGCTGGTTCATAGAAGGGCTGAGTCCAGCTACCGAGGATCCCAGCGGGCTGCAGTCCACAATATGACTGGCATTCTGGGTTTAAATACCCTCAAGTTGACCAGCTTGCCACATGTCAGATGTCATGTGACATGTCACAGTGAACATGTTGGCACTTCCTGTTTTCATCCAGCCAATTTCTTATTTCTGCCCTCTATTTGTGCTGTGCTAGTGCCCGGACAGCCCTTATTAGGTCCTTCCGGCCCTTTTCCCAGACTATATACTTTACTATTCTATCTTAAAGCACAAACCCATTAAGTATTCTTTTTATAGTCTACGATGGAGTGTATTGTCATTTGGGGATCTGGCCTATTGGCTTTAATGGAGCTAGGCCAATTCTTACCAGCTGGGCTCTGACATGTACATGGGGCCAGACACAATGCATCCGAGGGTTCTGAGGGAGTTGGCTGATGTGACTGCAGAGTCTTGGCCATTATTCTTGAAAACTCGTGGCCATCGGGGGAGGTCCCGGATGACTGGGAAAACACATCTTCCAAAAAGGGAAGGAGGAGGATCCGGGAAACTACAGACCGATCAGCCTCACCTCAGTCCCCGGAAAAATCAAAGAATCCATTTTGAGGCAGTTGGAAGAGAGGAAGGTGATCAGGAAAAGTCAGCATGCATTCACCAAGGGCAACTCATGTCTGACCAACCTGATTGCCTTCTGTGATGAGATGACCGGCTCTGTGGATGTGGGGAAAGTGGAGGACGTGATATACCTTGATTTAGCAAAGCTTTTGGTACAGTCTCCCACAGTATTCTTATCAGCAAGTTAAAGAAGTATGGGTTGGATGAATGGACTATAAGATGGTGTGATGGGGTCAGGCCCGAGGGCTACCGGAAAGTGTTCCTACTTGTGGTCCGGGAAGTGCGCAAGTAGGAGCACACCCACTGCTTCAGGCTCCTCCCCCAGCCTAAAGGGAGGAGCTACTGAGGCCGGGATTCAAATGAATGGGGGGGACAATGAATGAAAAAACAGGAACAGGCGTGAAGGTCAAAGGGCTAAACAAAGGCAACCTGAAGGGAACGCCGAGCAGAAAACCCCAGACAGCGCCCATGCAGGTGGAGAATTGACTAAAAAACACCCTGTTCCCCCATGCCAGCTGCCAGCTGGCCTCGGTGGCTGGATCAGTAGGGGTCCCCTGCAGGAATACCACAGAGTACCCGCCTTCCCGAAGGAAGGAGAGAACCTGACTCCTGCGGAGACCCATCCTACAGCCCCAGGCATTCAAGGTTGTGAAGACAATCGGGGCCATGAGGAGGGCTGGGGAGGATCCTCATGGGCAGGGGCACCGGCAGGCCCTGCAGCAATCAATGACCAAACCCAAAGGTCATCGGGGAGTCATGGAAGGTGCGGGCCCGCGTGTAGGCCGCAGCGCCCTGCCTCCCGGTCCCTTTGACCTCCTTCAGGATAGCCCTCACGGCCCGGAGGATGAGGTGGAAATCCCCCCAGCACTGCACCTTTTCCTGGCCACTCGCCGGTCAGCCAGGAAAGCGTGCAGCTCGTCCCACAGCATTTTGGAGGCCAGGGTCAAAGACCCACCGCTGTCCTCGGGCCGGGTCCTTGTAATGGCCCCGCGGCCGACAGGGATGGGCAGACAGGGGGCAGATCCCCGACATGGGGCTGATGTTGGTAGCACCACGCTGTCTGGCCTGAACTCCGGCAAGGGGGGCGGTGGCAAAGGGAAGACAGCAGCCCTGGGTGGAAGGGGGAACACGAATACCGCCTCCCAGGAGTAGGAGGAAACAAGGATGGACAACACAACCTCGGGGGCAGCAGCAATATGGGAAGTGACGGGCTGGGATCAGGGGCAGCTCTGCTTGCCCCGGCATAGTGGGTATGGGGAAAGGTCCATCACTGATGCCAGGCCCAGGTGCCATGTTGGACTCGGTGCCCACAGCTATGGTGACGGGGGGAGGGTGACTCTGGTCAGGGCCCTTGGAAGCAGGTGAGGGCAGCTGCCCCACCACAGACGTGGCCCCAGGGCCCAGCTGCTCGGCCCCAGCTGTCGCCTTGATAGGTGCAGTGGCCACAGGTGAGATGCTGTCTGCAGCCGGGCAGGTGGAAGCGTCCGGGGACGACTCAAAGGTGAAGGTGGGGACAGCGATCTGGGGAAAGGGGGAGAGAGGAAGAAGAGGGGGTGGCACGAGGTCGCCCAGATCGAGGCCCACTGGCAGGGGGGTCATCCTCCCCCTGGTGACCAGGGTCAGACACACTGAGTGGATGTTTTCAGAGAACTATGCACAGGGACTCCGACTTTAAAAATGTCACAAGAAAGGAGTTGCAGGCTTTTCTCTTAAAACCATGGATTGAGATTTTCACCCAGGGGACAGGAATCTGAGCCGAGGAGATATTCTGACATATAAGAAGCAATAGCCGACTTCGACAAGAGACAGGTGGAGATGTGTCACTTCGGGGTGTAACATAATTCAGCTGAGATCTCCTTTCACTAATTTTACTAGAGCTGCCCAAGAATAGATAAAAAATCTATGAGGGGTAGAAACTCATGTTCCTCAGGGCAGAGACCATTCACTAGCCGATGTGTGTCGTGATCAGGAGACTCCACCTTGGGCAGATTACTCAAGAATTGTCCTCTGTGGGGCACCTTAAATTTTCCTCTGCAAGTCTGCTGCTTTCTGGCAGCAGTGCGGTTTGGGTCCTGCTCCTGATCTCCTCCAAGTTCACCCATTACGCATCTCAGGAGAAAAAGATTTTGGTTGCTTGCCTCAACTCTCACTGAAAATTTAAAGGCACTAGTTTATACAAAACACATTCCATGTGTATAAGCTTTGCTTCTTACGTAGTTTACCATCTTGCAGCTGCCCCCTGAAACAGCAACTAGAAGAGATGCAACGGAATGAATGGATTTGAAATTACAGTTTTATTCGCCAGTATTAGCATTCCCCAGTATTTCTTAAAGCTCCGATTCCAGTTAAGGATGGTCACACATTTTCTGCTTAAGTTGTTTTTAAAGGAAAACTGTGTTTTCAGTTAATCAGATTTTTATAAGAAGTCTCAGCTACCCTCAAATATATTTCACTGATACTTCATATACATATAATATATACTTCACATATATGTGAAAACCCGTTGCTTTTTGGGTGGATTTAGGCTGAAAAAAATTCAGTTGTCAGCAATTTTTAGCTAAAAATGTTTGTTTCTCAGTTGCCAAAAGGTGGCCAATTGGAGATTTTTAGGACTTCTATGAAAAGCCAATTTTGTTTTCTGATTAAAAAAAACCAAACACTTCTGACAGGTTCTTGATGCATGATTGAATTGATAGCAAAAGTTTTAAAGAGTCCCAAAAGTAATTTACATTTATTTTCTTAAATTTGCCCTCTATATTAACACTCTAACATATTTAATTGACATAGCAAATTTACTGTGGTAGTCTTTGTGGAATTTTTCCCAGCTTGTGATGCATTCGAGCCTCTGGTATTAGAAATCACTGGTCATTATCTATCTATCTATCTATCTATCTATCTATCTATCCATCCACACACTATCAGGATTGCTCTCTCTCTCTCTCTCTCTCTCTCTCATAAGCTGATCACTGAATTATCCAGCAGCCATTGCTATGTCCCTTCTCTGGTTGTCCTGAGTTGCTGGGTCTCTGCCGTTCCCAGCAAACAGGGACCCACTCCACAGATGCTGCTGCCCTCCTTGTTTAGGCTCAGCTGAGAGGTGAAGAACCAAACGGGCTCAGGGAATGATGGCCCCTCCCAGCTGCAGAGATGATCCCAGCTGGTGTAGGCTTCATACACGGTCACAGCCCAGGCTGTCCCTGCTCTGGGGCTAAATAGCTGAATCCAGACTTCAGGGCTGAGACCCCAGCTCTGATCTCATGTCTGCAGCAAACCAGCCTGACAGCCTGAGCTAGAAGACCCCCTAACCTCACAGAGGGGAACAGTATCTGTCCTGGATCTCACATCATTCCAGCATCCCGGGAGACACCCTTGGCTCAGCAGAGGCAGAGCAGAGGCACAAAGGTCCCAGGGTGTTTGCAGAATAAAATATATGTTGACACCACGCCCATGGGACCTACAGTACTAAAGGCCTAGTGGCACCAGAACCTCAGCCGCCCGGAACGGTCAGTTCCTTCATTAACTGCACATCATTCTCTCGGGGGAAGCAGGGATGTTTTTCTCCTGCGTTGCATCAGCTGCTCTTGGGATGCAGCCACCAGAGGAACCCACAGCTCAGGATGCCCCAGCTGCTTGAAGTGGGTCACTCAGAGGCAGAGACTGGAAACTTAGGGCCAGGTCCTGAACCGGTGTCAACGGATACCATTCCATTGACTAGCCAGGGCTATTTACAGCAGCTGGGTCTCCGGCCTGCAACACAGGGTCAAATCCGGATTCTTGGCCTGCGAATGTGAGCTGAGAACAAGTCCAAAGTTCCTCCCCAGGCTGCAAGTCCTTTGCTGTTTTTCCTGTGGGACTAATGACCAGTGTAGCTCCTAACGGGGATGGAGCAAGTTATTCCTACGGGGGGCAGAACTTGGGAGGAATTCAGTGTTGGCAAGATTTTCTGCAGCTGCTCTTCAACCTCTACTGGGATGAATGGCCACCTTCCTTCGTTCTTTCTTTCTTCAGAAAACATTAAGATAAAAGGCTCCTTTGGCAGCAGATCCAGAGCCGCGTGATGTTTTTAAACATGTTTAATTCGCTTTGGTTGTGTGTATGTCAGAGAGATTGAACAGCTATGAAGGGCCAGCCCCCAGCTGGTATAAGCTGCTGTAACTCCACTGGAGTCAATGGGTCAGCTCTCCATCTGGTGTGTCAATCATCTGTAATTTCACTGGAATCCATGAGGCCTGGTCCTCAGCTGGCATAAATTGGCAGAGGGCTAGAGGGCTAGGCCAGTTTCCCTGGGTTGAGTATCTTCACCCAGATGCTTCGTTCGTTCCTTGTATCTGAGAGCCTCATTGTTTAACACCACCATCCCAGACACTCTGCAGACTCAGGCCCATCTACAGTACACAGGTAGGTGGCTGAAAGGCAGCTTCACTCGCCCTAACCTTGTAAATGTTTACACTAGAATGGGGCGCCCGCTGAAGTAAGTCGCCCACCACATCGACCTAATGACTCTAAAGTTCCAGATTTGGCTAAAAGCACAATAGAGAAAGTCAATGGGTCAGAGATGTGAGGGTCAGATTTCTCAGCTCTGCTAGACCAGTGTCAATGTTAGCAACAAAAATAAGGTCAGGGAAAGTGGGGGCCCCTTACAGAATAAGGGAGGGAACCTAGCAACAGAGGATGTGGGAAAAGCTGAAGTACTCAATGTTTTTTGCCTCTGTCTTCACAGACAAGGTCAGCTCCCATGCTACTGCACTGGGCAGCACAGAATGGGGAGGAGGTGAGCAGCCATCAGTGGTGAAAGAACAGCTTCAGGACTATTTAAAAAGGCTGGACATGCACAAGTCCATGAGCCGGATGTCATGCATCCGAGGATGCTGAAGGAGTTGGTTGAAGTGATTGCAGAGCCATTGGCTATTATCTTTGAAAACTCATGGAGATGGGTGGAGGTCCTGGATGACTGGAAAAAGGCAGATATAGTGCACAGTTTCAAAAAAGGGAAGAAGGAGTCTCCGGGGAATTACAGACTGGTCAGCCTCAACTCAGTCCTCGGAAAAATCATGGAGCAGGTCCTCAAGGAATACATTTTGTAGCACTTGGAAGAGAGGAAGGTGATGAGGAACAGTCAGCATGGATTCACCAAGGCCGTATCATGCCTCACCAACCTGATTGCCTTCTATGAAGAAGTGACTGGCTCTGTGGATGTGGGGGAAGCCGTGAACATGATATACCTTGACTTTAGCAAAGCTTTTGATACGGTCTCCCCTAGTATTTTTGCTGTTCGATGAAAGGACAATAAAGTGGATAAAAAGCTAGTTAGATCATTGGGGTCAGTGGGTAGTGATCAATGGCTCGATGTCTAGTTCATGGCCAGTAACAAGCGGAGTGCCCCAGGGGTCGGTCCTGGGGCCGATTTTGTTGAACATATTCATTAATGATCTGGAGGATGAGGTAGATTGCACCCTCAGCAAGTTTGCAGATCACACTAAACTGGGGGGAGTGGTAGATACGCTGGAGGGTAGGGATAGGATATAAACCTAGCCAAATTGGAGGATTGGGCCAAAAGAAATCTGATGAGGTTCAACAAGGACAAGTGCAGAGTCCTGCACTTAGAACAGAAGAATCCCATGCACTGCTACAGACTGGAAACCGACGGGCTAGGCAGCCATTCTGCAGAAAAGGATCTGTGGGTTACAGTGGACAAGACACTGGATATGAGTCAACAGTGTGCCCTGGTTGCCAAGAAGGCTAATGGCATATTGGGCTGCATTAGTAGGAGCATTGCCAGCGGATGGAGGGAAGTGATTATTCCCCTCCATTCGGCACTGGTGAGATCAAAATTGGAGTATTGTGTCCAGTTTTGAGCCCCCCACTACAGGAAGGATGTGGACAAATTGGAGCGAGCCCAGTGGAGGGCAATGAAAATGATTAGGGGGCTGGAGCACATAACTTCTGAGGAGAGGCTAAGTGAACTAGGCTTGTTTAGTCTGCAGAAGAGAAGAATGAAGGGGGATTTGTTAGTGGCATTTAACTACGTGAAAAGGGGTTCCACGGAGGAGGGAGCTAGGCTATTCTCAATGGTAATAGATGACAGAACTAGGAGCAATGGTCTCAAGTTGCAGTGAGGGATGTCTAGGTTGGATATTAGGAAAAACATTTTCTCTAGGAGGCTGGTGAAGCACTGAAATGGGTTACCTAGGGAGGTGGTGGAATCTCCATCCTTAGGGGTCTTTAAGGCCCAGCTTGACAAAATCATCCAGCTGGGATGATTTATTTGGCATTGGTCCTGCTTTGAGCACGGGGTTGGACGAGATGACCTCTTGAGTTCTCTTCCAACCCTCATCTTCTATGATTCTATGTGGAGTAGCTCCATTTGCATCACCAATTTAATGCTGATGAGGCTCTGGCCCGAGACTCTGGTCTAAACTCAGCCGTGACATGAACACTGGTGTAAATTACTTGTCTGCTATTATGCTATGTTATGGTTCGGTTTGGAAGTGTTAGATATTTATTGGCAAATGTCGATAAGCTTAGATTGCATCACACACAGACACAGCGACAAAAACTATTTCCATCAATAATAACCAAAATTTACAGCTATGCAAAGTAAGAAAAATGCTGCTTTATAATTCATTAGTGTTTGACTGAAGGCTATTTACTTTGCATGTTTTGACGTGTGATGCTGATATATTTTTTTAATGGTTATAAAGCTTCAGCTCGTTCAATCTCAACTTCTACTGTTAATAAATAACTATTTTCTGACCCCCTGCATAATTTCCTACAACTGATCAATAAAAATGGATAAAACTTGAGAAATAAATGCTTAAAACACATAATATTCTTCAACTGTGGACATTTAAATGGATAAAAACTTGGAAAACAATGCTGAAAAATAAACATTGATCTTCTCCACTGTAATTATAAAAGAATAAAAATCAGCTTCTCCCAAGCCTAGTTGTAACCGTGGTGTAAGTGGGACAGGCTCATTCCATGTGCTGAGCTGACATTCATACCCCACCCAGGGGAAGTCTAGTCACGTCCCAGCTGAGAAGGGACAAGGCCAATCCTTGACCTAACAACAATCTCCATTTGTCATGAAGACAGATTTCTAACTGATTGCGACCGTCAAGGAGGCAAAATCTGCTGAAGAAGAGGAGAAAGAATGGGCAATGCATCCAGAACAGGAAATCGACCTCAGGGAAAGGGATTTGGAGGTGGCCGTGGTGACAGAGCAGGGTCTTATGTCTTGAGTCTTCCATGGCCAAGAAAACAGGAAGGCGGAATTATTTAATGAGACCTTCAAACATAAGAACAGCAATAAAACGAGGCGTCACAGACCTTCAGCACATGCTGACTGGCATCGCTCCGTGTGCTAGGCCAGTTCACACCAGCTGGGGATCTGTCCCCATGGATTTCAATGGTGCTGTGGCTGATTGAGACCAGCGGAGAACGTGCCCCTGTTGAGTAAAATGGAGCTAAGTCAATTTATAGCAGCTGGGAATCTTAGTCAGGGACATCAGTGGAATGACGCTGAATTGAACCAGCTGGGAAACTGGCCTTTCCTTTCAATTCGATCTCTCTGTTGAACTGGCGACCGATGGATATTATCTGTTTTAGAAAGTCCCGCAGCTTTGCATCTGCAGCCACCGTTCATGGAGTCACAGAGTCAGAGAGTTCAGGGCCAGAAGGGAGCAGCAGATCATCCAGTCTGCACACAGGAACCAAAAGGAGACCAGAGCAGGTGAGACCCGTGGGACAGCAGGACGTGTATGTGCCATGAACAGAGAACAGGAGGAGCCGAGATGCCCCTGTGTCTGAGCCCCCACGATGGCAGGGAAATGATTATGTGACACACACCCAGAAAATCCTGGCAATTGACCGGCACCCCATGCTGCAGAGGAAGCTGAAAACTCTCCCAAGCTCCCTGCCAACCTGAGCTGGGGGAAATTCCTTCCCGACTCCACATGTGGTGATGGGTTAGACCTTGAGCATGTGGGCAAGAACCAGCCAGCCATGCATCTGGGAGAGAGAATCGTTCAGTGCCACCTCAGAGCATGGGGCCACCCCACCCGATGGCCCATCTCCAGCCCTGTCTACTCTGAGACTTTAGAGGAAGGAGATAAAAAACTTGCTCAGAATGCATTGAAGGGGGAATCACCTTCCTGACCCCTCGCAGTGGCCAGAATAAACCCTGAAGCTGAGCTTTAGGAACATAAGACACAAAGCAGAAGTGAGTCCCACCCCCCACCATCAGAAGTCACCCTGACCTACAATTGCACTCATACATTTGTCCCTCTCTCTCTCTCTTAAAATTAATTAAGTCGTTTGCCCCCCACACCACCTATTGGGAGACTACTCCAGAACCGCACCCTCTGGTGCTTGGAAACCTCCCTGTGATTTCTAGCCAGTCTCTGGATCTCTCAACTCCCAAATGGACACTGGACGCAGGCTCACACAGCGCAGCTTCCTGCCCATCCAGTGCTTAAACCACAAATGGCAGCTTATGAGCCGAGAAGGCTTCGTTCTTCGGTACACAGGGTCGGGCTTGAAAATCTAAAACTCTGGGTTCAAATCCCTGCAACCTACCTGTGGCAGATCATTGTAATAGAGTTACACATAGAGGCACACAAAGGAGGGTGCATCCCCCTCCCTCCTCACACGCACAACTGCCTCACGTATACACAAACAGGCAGGAGTGCAGAGTCTGGAGTGACTCCAGGGTAACTGAGATCAGAACACGGCTCTAAAGGCTCATCTGCCAAGTGATAAGTCTGCAGTAACGTGGAGAAATGTGGCCACTGAGCAATAAAGGCACATGTCGGACCTCAACGGGTATGGATTGGCCTAGCTCCATTAACGCCAATAGGCCAGATCCCCAAATGGCGATACACCCCATGAGAGTCAGCCCTGCTTTACTGAAGATCTGCTCTCACATACACCAATGTAGCAGCAGCCTGACTCCTCAGATTCCAGCTAAGTTGCTTTGGATTTATACACACAAGGCGAGAAATCTCCAGCCTTGTTTTGGGCACCATGAAAGAGGTAGAAGTGTCCAAGCCGTGCGCCAGGAACTGCTCTGGCAGAGACTGAACGTCTGAGTCTCCTCTCCTGCCCAATTTACACCAGTGACACTCCACAGCCGGGCCAGATCTTCTGCTTGTGTAAATGAGCCAAGCTACCTTCACGTCTGTGGCAGTCATCCGGGTTTGCATTAGTACAACTGAGCTGGGAATCAGACCTGTCTGAGTGTGAGCTGTCATGCATGTCATGGACTTTAACGAAGGGAAAAAGCGAGAGAACATCTATTGGAGAAAGGTGGACAATTAATTATGGATGAAAAACTTCCACCCAGTCAGTCTCCTCAGGGCACTTTTGATTTCCTTATTTCTCATGCTGTAGATGACAGGATTTATCGGGGGGGGGTACCAGGGAATAGAAAACAGCCACCACAAGATTCAGAGCAGACGGAGAGAAAAGTAAGAAAACATTTTATTTTGGTTCAAAATGTTTCAATTCAGAACATTGTCATTTTGCAAGCACTGGCTGGAATATCAATGTTTTGTCCTGAAGCAGGATGAAAACACGTGTTGAACTATTGGAATTTCCTGTAGGCTAGAAATTCCACTTTTTATCAGCTCTAGTGAAATTCACTGGCCTGTGTTGTACTCGAGGTCAGAGTAGATGATCACAATGGTCCCTTTTGACCTTAAAATCTATGAATCTATTAATTTACTCTGAATTTATTCCTGAGAAACCGAGTGCCAACTTTGACTCCACTGGTCAACTATTTTATGGCTCAGATTTCTTTTTGGTTGTTAAAAACAACAGCTCAAATTATCTTCTCAACTAATATTAGAGTGAAATCCATGGGGCTACTTAATGGGTATGATACGACTCAGCCTTAGGCCTGGTCTACGCCAGTAAATTAGGTCAGCATGACTAGGTTGCTCAGGTGTGTGAAAAATCCACACCTCTGAGTGGTGCAGTGAAGCCGACCTAAGTTCCTGTATGCACAGTGCTATGCAGACAGAAGAATTCTTCTGTTGAACGAGCTACTATCTCTCTTGGAAGTGGATTGCCTAAACTGAAAGGAGAACCCCTCTTGTTTGTGTAAATAGTGTCTACACTGAAGCACTACAGTGGCACAGCCATGGTGCTACAGCTCTGTTGCTATAGCCTTTCAAGTGTAGACCAGCCCGCAGCAAGAATAGCAACAATCGGCTCAGACTAATTCCACTGAAGTGACTCTAGATTTACACTAGTGTAAACAGAGATTTGTTCTGGGTGAGCTTTGTCAAAAATGCCGAAGCGACTTAGAAAGACAAATGCCATTGAGAGTCAATAGGACTAGTGCTTATAAATTGCTTAGGTGCATTTGATCATCCACCCTCGATGTGTGAGACAACTGCACTATTTGATTTCTTTCAGTACACCCATCTTTCAACTCTTGTACCTGTACAAACAAGTCAAAGAGGCTGATTCTCTGTCCTCTTTTCTATCCTGCTGGAAATTGGGGATAACTCAGCTGGACTCAATGGTGATTGATTCTCCTTGCACTCACTCAAGAGTAAATCAGGAGTAACTCCACTGAAGTTACTAGACCTGATTCTGCTTGCACTCACCTGATTTTAAATCAGGAGTAACTCTATTGGAATCAATGGATCACTTTCTAGTCTTATGCATCCCTGTGTAAATCATGAGTAATTACTACTGAAGTCAGTGAGACCTATTCTACTATCACTCATGGGAGTGTAAATCAGGAGTAGCTCCATTGAATAAAATGGGTACTAACTAATCTCCTCTCACTTACCCAAGCATAAATCCGGAGTATCTCCATCGTGGCACCAGGCTCAGTCATATCTCACATAACTTTCATTTTGTTTTCCCATCGAAATATTTTCATACATTCATATTTCATTCCCAGGATGTTTATTTTTCTGGCTAATGTACCAGAAAAATCATTTCAAGTACAATAGCCTTACGTCTATCTGGAATGTGCTGTGTTCTCTTTGATGGTTGCTAAATATTACCTGAAAGTGCTGAAGCTAGAAGAGTATTTATGTTTTGTTGATCCACTTGAGATATGTCCTTTTATAACCTGGTAATCCCAAAGGTGTTTGTCTCTTTCTCACACAGCAATAGGAAACGTTAACTATAGTGCATGGGCTCTGTGTAGAGATGGTCAAATTCTTTTTCATCTAAACATTTTTGTTTTGGATTGTTTACAGAAAATAGTGTTCCAGAGGGGTAGCCACGTTAGTCTGTATACAGCAAAAACAACGAGAGTCCTGTAGCACTTTAAAGACTAACAAATTTAATTTCAGCAGGTATAAGCTTTCATGGGCTTCAACCCACTTCTTCAGATGCAAGTAATAGAAATAATACAACAAATATAGGCAACATTAACTCAATGCTGACTTCCTTGACAATGCTGCATAAGTAAAATTGAGCATGAAGTGGTTTACAGAATTTTAAAATGTTGTTCTTAAACCAGAAATCTTGGTAAAAGGGTAAAACATCTAAAAATAGCTCCTGCAAAATGCAAAGCAACGTGCGCAAGTCATATCCTCTTGAAACCACCAAGCACAAGGCTCTAACTCCCAACATGGGAGTTTACTCTCAACTTCAGTGACCACCATATACACCTTAAGTCATCCTGGAACTGTGACAGCAAGCTCCCTGAAAGCCCTCGTGGATCCCTAGACTTTGCTGCACATGGGCACTTCAATCTCTTCAGCGCATGCCACCTTGGAGATCTTTTCTCTTTCCTTCCAAAACTTTTTCCAGCATTGCATCCCCAAAGGGGCAGAGGGTGCCATGCAATAGCTGAGGCAAAGGATGGGTGGCTGATTTTGGATGATCATAGCTATGGTTTGACACTCCAGGTGTCTGCATATTAGCAGAATGAGAAGGTTTTCTACAATGCTATGTTTAGAGGGCTGTGCTTCAGGAACCCCTTGCTCAAATGACTACAAGTTTTGAGCACTAACACTACAGAGCACCCAGACAAGGCACAAAGAAATTGAAGCCAATTTGAGTAGACGTGCAGATTTTTGATAACTTATTAAAGCTGACATTTAAAAATTAAGTGAGGCTCAGCCTTACACGTAACAAAGCTGGCACTTGGCTATAATGGATATATTAACAGACTCCAAATTGTCTTTGTCAAAGTATAATTACTTAGGGCATGGCTATCCTTTCTCTTAAACTGAAGTAAATCTGGAGTCATTTCTGTGAGGTCATGGGTGGTACATCCATTTAAACACAATGTCAATGAGTTCAGAATAGAGCAATTCATATGCCGGTTTCAGAATATTAACTTCCCTGGCGTTAATTTCTGTCTTCACACTCAGTGTGCGATGAGAATCAGGACTTGACATGTTAAAGCTGTATGAAAGACCAGGCTCCATATGATATCTAGGGTCTTGGTACACATAAAACGTTTGTTTTGAGCACTGACCCAGACCATTTCTGTCTCTGGGAAATTAAAATCTAAGTACTCCTGTCCCTGGCTGAATGATACCATTCTTTCCCTTTTGCAAGCACACCGTGGAATCTTGGTAAACAGGAAACCAATTTTCTTGGAGATAAAACTGAAATTGAATGGATTAACCCATTTAATCTCTGGTTCACTGTTTCCATATCTGTAAAATTAGAATAAAATCTCTGTCTCACTATCTGCGAAGTTGACATTTTAATAGGACTATAAAATCTGTCAAGAAAGAAAGAAAATGCTCTCTCACCCTCTGAAACCAGGAGTTCTACCTTGATTGGTTCCAGATCCGTAGGAGCTGGATGGGTTGAGGAGTATTTGAGGTTTCTTTAGTGACCTAGGGGGTGGGGAACAATCCCAAAGACTCTGTGAAGTTGCTCGGCATGTTTTTCTTTGATACGAAAAGCTGCTTTGTGCCCAGTCCCTATATGGCCACACATGGGAGTCGGAGCCAGTGAGAATTCCCCACCTCAAGCCTGGCGGCATATTAACTAATTGGGTCTTTGCTCCACTTGTTGGGGGAGTGCAAGGTCTCTGTGCACCAATTGCTCGTATGTCCTGGGAGCAAATGGAGGAGGAGTAGGTGAGACCCGGTGTGGAGTAGAAGGAGTGTCATTTCCTGTGTGTCAGCTAAAAAAAGGACAGTAATGTGAAGAACTGGGCACAGCTCCCCCTGGGGTGATAAAATGCGAAAACCCAGGCAATGTGGGCTGAAAATTGCTGGGAAAAATGGTTTGGGGGCATTTTTCCCATCTGCAAAATGGGGATTATGCCATTAGCATCCTTTGAAAAGTGCATTGGCCATCCGTGAGTTATCGATGGAGCTGATTAGCATTAAGCTTGTTGGAGCTGACTGTGTCTTATTGTCATGTAGAGTGATTTCTGTGTTAGCATTTGAAATAAATAGATAGATAGCCAAGAGTCCCTGAGTCTCCGATCTGTCTCTCTCTCTCTCTCTCTCTCTCTCTCTCTCTCTCTCTCACCCTCTCCTCCCCTCCCCCCCACCGTGGTGAATTATGGCTATGTAAGTATTATGACTGTGTACTACTCTGTCTGTTGGCCGGGATAGATGTCACTTGTTTGGCAAAATAAAGTAGCATGTCACAGAGGAGTCACACAGACTGTGCTCTCTCATGGAGACTTGACTTGACTTTTTTCTTGTTTCCTTTATTTTTTAACACTAGTCTAAAGGAGAAGACAATTCAAACTCAGTTTGATTTATCTTTCTGAGACTTTGAAAACCGTAGCCTGAATTTATGAAGCCGACTTGGGCCAGGGATGGAAGCTGTGTTTCAATTTTGCAAAACAAAATTGAGAGCTCGTGTGTTTTCTACCTAGGTGCTATTTAGCTCATAGCATCGAAGTTTTGGAGCAGTGCTTTCTAACAGCTAGTGTTGTGTTGGAGGCAAGGGTGTTCAGATTTATTCCTGACTCTACTAACTCATTCACTGAGGGACTTTACGCAAGTCACTTCCCTTCTTTGTGTCTTAAATTCCCCATCTGTACCATGAGGATAATGCTAGTTATCCACTTTGGAGAAGTGCCTTGAGATCCTTTAAGAGAAAATGGTAGAGTATAGAAATGTTATGTTAAAATAATGCAATGGTGTATCTGAAATCTCTCTAGGTAGTTATGTGGCCCCAGCTACTTCCAAGGCAAAATCTTACTCTACCAGCAATGGATTTAGCCTCTCAGTATCCCTATCCGGTAGGAAAATATCACTCCAAGCGTGAATAAGGAACACACCTGCAGGTACAGGTTTGCTTGGGACTGCTAGCATGAGGTAGGGATACTCACATGAGTATAAAGGTACATCTGCACTACAGCGGCATGGCTGTGGCAGTGCGGATCTATCTACAGCACCATGGTGCAGCCACTTCTTACACCGATGGGAGGGGTTTGCCATCAGTTCAGTGACTCCATCTCTTCAGGAGGCAGTAGCTAAGTTGATGAACGAATTCTTCCATCAACCTAGCTGCCTGTACCTATAGGTACAGCCCTTAGCGACATTGCTCAGTTGATCTAATGTTTTAGTGTAGACCAGGCCTGAATTTGCAAGGAATGACTCGGTTGATTTAGGAAAATAGACAAGAGTAAAATCTTACATGAGATTCATCCTGAGCAAGGACTCCCAACATGAGTAGAGTTTGGCGTGGGATTACTCACATGGATGAAGGCTTGAAGGAGACTAGAGGCAGAAGTAAAGTGAGTGAATTTGCACATGACAAATTAAGAATAGTTCATTTTTAACAGGACTGCAAGCATAACTGAGGCATACTCACACAAGTACTTATCTGCGAGGGACTGCCAGCACAAGGTAGGGATGCTCACATGAGCAAAGGTGTGCATCAGTAACGAATATAGTAATAATGGTTTGCACCAAACTATGAATATGAATTAGGATTTACACGGGTAAAGGTTTATATTAATGAGGAATATCTACCTGAGTAAATGTTTGTTTGAGTAAGGCTCCTCACATGTGTAATGGTTTGTTTGGGAATGACGGGGCTACTCTCGAGTTAGGAATTTTCACATGAATAAAGGTTTTCATGCAGCTATTCGCAGCAGTAAAGGACACTCAGATTGGTTCATTTTTTCCTGGATTTACTTGCTCAAGCAAGGAATGTTCACATGAATAACGGTGCCTGGTATTGAGCTCATGACTCATGAATATTCACGTGGGTAAAAGTTTGCATGGGCCTTCTCACGTGAATTAGGAACACACACATATAAATAATGGTCGGTGCGGGACAACTAGGTTGAGTTCAGGACACTCAGATAATTAAGAACTTCTCCATCACTATTCACAGGAGTCAAAGTTTTTGTGGCCGATCACGGCACAAGTCTGTTGTGTTGTATCACAAGCACAAAGTTGATCACACTTATCAAATTTCCTGAAACCCCTAAGGAGCAGGATCCTTCGGTCCTTTCTGAAACTAAACCCCTGTTGAACTTGAAGTGAGCTAGGGGCTTCCAGGGAGGATGGAGTTAGGCTGTTCTCAATGGTAGCAGATGACAGAACAAGGAGCAACTGTCTCAAGTTGCAGTTGGGGAGGTCTAGGTTGGACATTAGGAAAAAGTTTTTCACTAGGAGGGTGAAGAAGCACTGGAATGGGTTACCTAGGGAGGTGGTGGAATCTCCATCTTTAGAGGTTTTTAAGCTGAGGCTTGACAAAGCCCTGGCTGGGATGATTTAGCTGAGGTTAGTCCTGCTTTGAGCAGGAGGTTGGACTAGATGAACTCCTGAAATCCCTTCCAAATCTAATATTCTATGATTCTATGATTCTATAAGATGGCCTTCACCAGTGCTCCTGTCCTGACCCATCCTGAGCCAGCGTGGGCCTTTGTCAGTGAGACCAGTGCACGTAGTGTTGCAATTTGGACCAAGGATCTGGTCCCCGACAGCACCTGCTCTCTTGTGGCTATTATTCTTGGGGACACACCCCAACGAAGGAACTTCTGACAATCAAAGCTGCCTTTGGGGAATGGCCCCAGCACCTGGAAGGTGCCTGACACCCAATACATGTATACACAGATCATAAAAGCTTGGAGTATCTCTGCAGGGCAAAGGTGCTGAACCAAAGACAGCTTTGATGGCCCCGCTGTTCACACATTTTAATTTTAGCACCACTTATCAGCCAGGAGCCCAGACCAAGGCACCCAACGCCCTGTTCCAAAAAGGGGAAGGCTCCTGACCCTTACCACACTCAGCTGATGTGCATCCGCAAGCCCAATAACCTCCTGTCCTTTATCTAAGTGGTTACAAAAGAGGAGCCCCTCAGCCCCCTAACACTTTCAGAAGGTCCCTGTGTGGCCACTAGGCTGGATTTTAAAATCAAGCTTCTCTTACCAGCCAAGCACACAATTATCCTCACAGAGGCACCTGCCTGGGGAACAGCATTAAAAGGGCTAATGTAAGGCAATGGGGGACTTGAACCCAGGTCTATGGAGTAAACCAGCCACCCACATATCCCCTGAGAATTTTTTTACACCAGCTCACACACAATCTGCAGTGGTTGAACACCAGGGGCTGTTCTGCCTCAAGTGATCTGATGGACGGTGGTCTTAGCCATCCCTGATTGGCTCCCTGACCCTATATAAGTCCAGGGGGTGTAACAGGAAATGTTTGGTGGCCCAAGAGAGGCTGTCTCAGTAGTGATTTTGGGCTGAGAGTAAGGGACTGCTGGCTAGGTGGGGTGAGATGGAAGAGAGAAAGGAAAGTGAAGCTAGCACGAGGCTAGGGAAAGCACTGAGGAAGGCCAGATGCAAGCAGGAAAAAGAAAAGGGGAGATTCTCTGGAACCAGAAGAGGGAGCAGCACATAGGAGGGCAGGAAAGGGAAATGGGAGATAATGACCTACAAGTAAAATCCCTAGGTAAGGACCTAAAGCAAGGGGCTATCAACCCCCTGAGAATGGCCGAGTGGATCAAAGAAGTGCTGGAGCAAGAGCTCAGACACCATCTGCTGGAGACCCATGAGTGGGATGTCAAAGCAAAGAGCAGGTAGAGAAACTCCTTTAGACACAGGTGGCAAGTAAAATACAAATAGGCTGTCAGCTCCCCAAATTCCTCCCAGAAACAAGTTGCTCTGCTCTCCTCTGGGGAAAAGAAATCCACTAATCTTAGCTCTTATGTCACCTAGTGGCCATTATTTAGTACAAGAGCCCATTTCTCACTACTTAGCACCTACTACTCTCCACAGGTCATTGCTTAGCATAGCACAGTGGTTCTCAACCAGGGGTGTGTGTCCTCTGGATATGTGTCAACTCATCTAGATATTTGCTCAGTTCAGTGTTTCTCAACTGTCAGGAGACACATTATTTGGGGGGTCACAAGTGCAGGGTCATCATTAGGGGATGGCAAGAAGGGCAATTGTCTGGGACCCTACACCACAAGGGCCCTGCGAAGCTAAATTGCATGCTTCAAACCCAGGTGGCAGGGCTCAGGCTTTACCTTAAGGAGGGCTTGGATTTCAGGTACGCTGAAATGTAAGTACAATATTTATATTCCAATTGATTTATTCTGTAACTCTATGGTAACAAGGAGAAAGTGAGCAATGATTCAGTAGGAACGGGCTGTTAAAAATAGAGAAATGTATGTCTGAATTTGTAAGCAAGTAGTTTTAATTGAGATGAAACTTGGGAGAATGCAAGAAAAGTCAGCCTCCTGGAAGGGGCACAGTCGTCTGCAAAGGTTGAGACCTGCTGGTGTAGAGGTCCTCTTCCCTTCAGTGTCCTGTCCTCGGCACTTCAATCACCAGGAAACTTTGAAAGGCTCAGGTTAAGTTATTATCTCGGAGTCTCTGCATGGTTTTGTGAAATCCACATTTACGGATGGCTTCGCTCAAGGCTGCCTTGACCTCCCTGTTTCTCAGGCTGTAGATGAGGGGCTTTACCAGGGGAGTCAGGACTGTGTAGCAGAGAGAGAACACTTTGTTCGGGTCTCGCAGTGTTTCATGTTTCAGTCGCAGGTAGATGATCATTATGGTTCCATAGAAAACTGTCACCACGATGAGGTGAGAGAAGCAGGTGGAAAAGGCCCTTTGACTCCCGGCGCTGGAAGCAATTCTCAGGATGTTGGCGATGAGACACATGTAGGATGTCAGGGTTAGCAGGAATGGAGGCAGGGTGAATACAGAGACTAGGATGAAATCCAGTAGTATGACCTGGTGGGTGTCACTGCAGGAGAGTTTTACCGATGGGATGGGGTCACAGTAGAAATGGTCGATTTTATTCAGCCCACAGATAATTAACTGTGATAGGAATAAGTCAAAGATGGTAATAATCAGACAACCATTTAACCAGGACACAGCAGCCAGTTGGAGACAAAGCCGGGGATTCATAAGAGTTGAATAGTGCAGGGGTTTACATATCGCTAAATACCGATCGTAAGACATCGCTGCTAGGAGATAGCATTCGGTAGCTCCCAGAAAACCAAACATCTACAGTTGTGTGAAGCTGACACTGACTGAGATGATTCTGTCCCAGTCAGGAGACTGACCAGCATCCTGGGCAGGATGGTGGAGGCGTAGCAGATCTCCAAGAAAGACAGGTTTCCCAGGAGGAAGTACATGGGGGTGTGAAGGTGCCGATCAGTCGCAATGAGCACCACGATGAGGGTGTTTGTGGCCACGGTTGCGATGTAGATCACTAGGAACACCAAGAAGAGAAGAATTTGCAGGTCAGGGAGATCCCCGAATGCCAGGAGGATGAAATCTGTGGCAGCCATTTGGTTTCTCCAGTCTGTCTGCCATGGGCTGAGTCTGAGATCAATAAAACAAACTGTGCAATTGAATCGGAAGAACATAGGGTTAAGTTAACCAAACCCCATAAATTAATTCCTTAAATGTACAGGAACTCCCCTTCCTCTCCTGACCACAACCTGTAATTTTAAGGCAAAATGTAGACTTCAGAGCAAAGTGCCAGAACTCTGTCATAGAACCATAGAATATTAGGTTGGAAGGGACCTCAGGAGGTCATCTAGTCCCCACCCCTGCTCAAAGCAGCACTAACCTCATCTAAATCATCCCAGCCAGGGCTTTGTCAGGCCAGGCCTTAAAAACTTCTAAGGATGGAGATTCCACCCCCCATCCAGGTAACCCATTCCAGTGCTTGACCACCCGCCTAGGGGAAAAGCTTCTCTGAATATCCAACCTAGACCTCCCCCACTGCAACTTCACATCATGGCTCCTTATTCTGTCATCTGCCACCACTGAGAACAGCCTAGCTCCATCCTCCCTGGAACCCCCTTTCAGGTAGTTAAAGGCTGCTATCAAATCACCCCTCATTCTTCTCTTCTGCAGACTAAATAAGCCTAGTTCCCTCAATCTCTCCTTATACATTGGATGTTCGTGCCCAGTAATGATTTTCTTTGTCCTCTGCTGGACTCTCTCCAATGTGTCCACAGCCTATCTATAGTGGGGGGCCCAAAACTGGACACAGGACTCCAAATGTAGCCTTTCCAGTGTCAAATAGAGGGGAATAATCACTTCCCTCGATCTGCTGGCAATGATCCTGCTAATGCAGAGTTGGAACCCTACAGTTCTCACCGGTGCCCAGCTCCTCTGGCCATGTCCAGGCCCTGATGTGTTCCCATGATGGGGCCAGCATGGCCATGGTTGGCACCACAGAAGTCCTGTCCGTTGGTAGGTGGTAGTGGCTTCCTCTTGCCGTAGGTTACCTGACGCCCTGAGGAGAGGGTCTGGGTTTAGCAGAGATGTCTAAGGTAGCTGGGGCAGGCTGGGCAGCTGTGCCCTGAGAACTTGTCCTCTCAGGGCGTGCCCTTGTTACAGTCAGTTTTGGGGACCCTCAACGAGTAGTGATCAATGGCTCCAAGTCTAGCTGGCAGCCAGTCACAAGCGGAGTTCCCCAGGGGTCGGTCCTGGGGCCGGTTTTGTTCAACATCTTTATTAATGATCTGGAGGATGGGGTAGATTGCACCCTCAGCAAGTTTGCGGACGACACTAAGCTGGGGGGAGTGGTACCCTGGAGGGTAGGGATAGGATACAGAGTGACCTAAACAAACTGGAGGATTGGGCCAAATGAAATCTAATGAGGTTCAACAAGGACAAGTGCAGAGTCCTCCACTTAGGAAGGAAGAATCCCATGCACAGCTACAGACTGGGGACCGATGAGCTGGGCAGCAGCTCTGCAGAAAAGGATCTGGGGGTAACGGTGGATAAAAAGCTGGATATGAGTCAGCAGTGTGCCCTGGTTGTCAAGAAGGCTAATGGCATATTGGGCTGCATTAGGAGGGGCATTGCCAGCAGGTCACGGGAAGTGATTATTCCCTTCTATTCGGCATTGGTGAGGCCGCATTTAGAATATTGTGTCCAGTTTTGGCCCCCCACTACAAAAAGGATGTGGACAAGTTGGAGAGAGTGCAGCGGAGGGCAACAATGATTAGGGGGCTGGAGCACAGGACTTATGAGGAGAGGCTGAGGGAACTGGGCTTGTTTAGTCTGCAAAAGAGAAGAATGAGGGGGGATTTGATAGTGGCCTTTAACTACCTGAAAAGAGGTTCCAGGGAGGATGGGGCTAGGCTGTTCTCGGTGGTGGCAGATGACAGAACAAGGAGCAACGGTCTCAAGTTGCAGGGCGGGAGGTCTAGGTTGGACTTTAGGAAAAAGTTTTTCACTAGGAGAGTGGTGAAGCACTGGAATGGGTTACCTAGGGAGGTGGTGTAATCTCCATCTTTAGAGGTTTTTAAGCTGAGGCTTGACAAAGCCCTGGCTGGGATGATATAGCTGAGGTTAGTCCTGCTTTGAGCAGGGGCTTGGACTAGATGCCCTCCTGAGGTCCCTTCCAACTCTAATATTCTATGATTCTAAGTCGGCAAATTTGCCGCCGTCAGTGAAGACATAGCCTGAGTTAGGATTTAGCCAGGAAATGAAGGTTAAAACATCTGCTTTGACCAAAAAGTGCCGTGATTTCTCCATGAGCCAAGCGCTGCATTCGCAACTGGGGGTCAGCTCTGACTTTCAGGAGAGCTCATCCCCTGCTGAGCCCCCACGAACGTTCCCTGCTTCCATGCTGGGAAATGGGGTCAGCAAGAACTCAGAGAACAAGGCCGTCTACTGAGCCTTCCCACCATTTTCCCAGCAACACTGTGCTCCCCTCGCAGCTGGCTGGGACATGGCTCAGCACTGACTCTGAGCAGAGAGCACATCCTACTGAGTAACCCCTTCCACTCTGCAATACAGCACCTCCTAGCAGAGCGCGGGACTCAGAGAGGGAGGCCAGGCCTGGAAGATCAGTGCGAGCAGTTTTCTGTGAGAACTGCTGCATTAAATTCAGCAAAGATAGGAGCTTCAGTGTAATGTTCCTAGTTAGCACCCGGTGCAATCTGCAACACCAATCCGTTCTGGCAAGGCCCTCAGACTCACCTCACTCAGGGACACATGAGCGATCTCCTTCGCTGTGCCCCAGACAATGCTGATAATGCCCGTGGGAGTTTGCCAATGGGGGGGCATCATGATGTGCTTAAAAACAGCAACTGTCCAGGATTTAATATTGGCAGAGCTGTGAGTGACCCAGGGGAGTGCAATACACCAGCGGGAAAGGGCAGAGAACACAGGGAAGGGCACAGGGAGGGTGCAGGGTTATAAGAAGCTGCAGAGAGAACGGACACCTCAGAGCTGAAGAAGAAATTTAACAGAGCAGAGAAACAGTTAGGCAGTTTCTCTACTTCCATTGATGGGATCAGCACCGAAGCCCCTCCAGCCAGGTTTCCCCCAGTGGCTGGTAGCAGCTTTTTCAGAAGCAGGTGCAAGGACCCTGAAGTGGGCGACTCTGGGCTAATCACCACAAGAACGCTTACCCTTAAACTCTTCCAGTCCAACGTTGGTTTCACCTGGGGGGACAAATCCTCCTTCTGCGTGAAGAGGTTGGTCAGGGAGATGTAAAGGGGTGAAGGGAGCTCTCAGGCAGTGTGTCCAGATGCAGGGATTCACAGCCTTCTTGGTGTTTAATGCCAGAGGAGACCAGCAGCATCATCTAGCCTGACCTGGACTCACCAGGCAACAGAAGTTCACCATAGAGGGCCGAGCCCAATAACTCATGCCTGTGGAAAGCCTGTCATCCGCAGAGGCAATCCTGACTTGAAGACCTCAAAAGCCGAGCATGCACTGCTTCCCTTGAGCATTTCTGCCAGTGGTACTCACCCTCCCGCATATAAATGTGGGCTTTGTTACTGACTGGAATTTGTCTCTGTTTAACTCTGGGGTTTTATTCCTGGATGTGGGAGAGGAGTGGAGGTCGAGTGAGCTAGAGTGGGGGAGCAGGGAGCTAGGACTCCTGGGTTCAATTCTGGCCTCTACATAGCAGTGAGTTTTAGCCCAGACGCCCCTGCAAAGATCACTCCTTGTTTTGCCCTTGGTTAATCATTACCCCCTTGGGGGTCACTCGCAGGGACACCTGGAGTTTGGATCCAGGACCCCTGTATATTCTCTCTGTGATGCTTTTGTGCTAAAAGAAATGGACTGTGCGCTGTGAAATCTGGCAGGTGACTGGTCATTCTTCTCCTTGTCCCTGAGACAGCGCAAACGACAGGTGCTCAGACCTGTGCAGCTAGGCACAGCAAATTGCAGGGCGGTTTCCAGCTGAAATCCCTGGTCTAGAGGGAGAGGCAGACGGCTCTCCGCCCAAAGAGAGGTGACAACCGGAGGTGTGGGCTCTGAGGAGCTGCCACGAAGGGGGCAGAGATGCAATTAACCCTGAAACTGCAAGACCCACAAGGGTCTGTTCTGGCCCTAAAGGCTATGAAAAGACGATCACATGGTTACCTTGTCCTTCCGCCCCACCAATCCTCACCCACTGTTTTGACTCAGACACTAGATTCCATCAGCTGCCGGCTACAGGGTGAGCTGCTCCGGGGTGGAACTGTCTGTGTACCGCTCAGCACAATGGGTTCCCGTCTCAGTTACTGTGTGTCTGCCAAGCGCCAGGCACAGGGGGGGGGTCTGTTGCTGTGTGTCTAAGCGGTGCCTGCCACAAAGGGGTGCCAGTCCCTGAGCATCTGTGCGGTGCTTGGCTCAAGGGAGCGTCCAGCCCAGGCGAGGCAAATCCGGTTAAATGAGGTTAATTAACCTGCACCTGGGGAGAAGCAGGGCTGGAAAGGTTGATGGAGCCCAGCTGGGAAGGAACAGGTGGGGCTGGTATAAAGCCAGGAAGTTGGCAGCTGCCACTCCCTGGGAGAAGGGGCAGGGGGTGTTTGGGGCTATGGAGTGAAGCAGTGATTCCCTGGAAGGAGGGAGGTTGGGCTGGGAAGCCCAGAGAGGGGGTGAGCCGGCAGAGCTCCAGGGAAATAGCGAGAGGGGCTGGCAGCAAGCAGCCCATCGTTGCTAGACAGAGGGTCCCCCTGGGCTGGACCCTGCAGTAGCGGGTGGGCCTGGGTTCCCACCCCACCCACTGGGCAGAGGCACAGACCCGGCCATGGAGCAGAAGGCTGCCTCGGACAATTGTCTGCTAGGACTTTCCTACCCTGGAAGAGGAGGATTTTAATGACCTGGCCAGAGGGACAAGCCACGAAGATAGAGCACTCTGAGTTTCAGAGACACGGCGGAGTGCGTGGATGAGCAGCAGAAGGAGGTGCTGGGCTGGAAGGTGAGACTCCCCAGGCTCCCTAGCGGTGAGTAGACCCGTGATGGTCCCGAGCTCTGTTACTGTTTGTCTGTGCAGCGCTGGCGCACCGGTGTCCTGATCTCTGTGTGTCTGGGTGGCACTCGGCCAGGTGGGGTCCTGATCTCACTGGTACTGTTTGTCTGTGCAGCCCCTGGCAGAACAGGGCGCCGGTCTCAGCTGGGCCTCCAGGTGCTACCGTAATAGACGCAATAAGTATAAATGAGATCTGCCAGGCTGGCCTAGACCTGGGGCACTTGACTTGAGGCTGTCCTAGGAAACCTTTCACCTCTTGGTCTGCAGGCTGAACGCTGCCCAGATTGCGAGCAACCAAGAGCCATGGCATCAGAGAAAAGGGCTGCAGCCCTTGGGGTCATTTTCACCAGCGAAGGATCTGGGCCAGGGTTCTTCAGAAAGATGCAGAGACCTTTCCTCCTGCAAAGGCTGCTCGTGCGGTCGCAGTGCTGGGCTGCGTTCCAGGAGCTCTCTGTGAAGGAGAGGTGCCCGGGTGTGTGCACATGGTGTGTTAACAGACAAGCTGCCAGGATGCAGCGCTCAGCGACGTGTAGCAGAGTTCCTGCCATTTGTAGGAGCAACACAACTTGCTGTTGTGGACAGATTGCAACTCGGGAGACTTGGGTTCAAGATTACCCTCATGAGATGGGAAAACTGCCTGGGTGAGTTACCTATGCTGGGCATGTCAAAGGAGCATCTGACAACCTCTTTGCTGCTCAGCCTGTGAAATGGGGATGAAAACCCTTCCGTCCCTCACAGGAGTGAGGTTAGATGTGCTGGTGTAAATGAGGGGCCATGGAGGAACCCAGAGCAATGCATGCACTCAAGCAGAAATGGATCTTTCCAAGGCTCCTCACAATTCCCCTAACCCTCCACTTAGCTCAGCCAGATGCCAGGAAAAAGAACCTTTGAAATTAAGCTGGTCAGGAATTTTCTGGTGTTTTGTGTGTGTGGATCTCTTTCGTTAGGTTTTTTTTTTGGGAGGGGGCATGTTTTTGGTAGGCTAATGCCAATTTTTCTATAACAGAACTGCTCATTAAATAGTGTTGGTTCAATGAAACACCTGACCCCAAAAGATAGATATTTGGTTAAAATGTTCTAGGTTGTCGAAGCATCACGTTTCAATCTTGTCACACCAGAAAGTTGTAAGGTTTTTAAGTGAAACAGCTTTGTTTAAACATTTTAAAAAGGGGAGAAGGTCAATATTGACTGAAAAACTTTGAAATGATCAAAATAAAACATTTATTTTCCCCCAAGTGAATTTTTTGCAGTTTACACTGTTGATATTTTGCTTTTTTCCGTTCTGACAAATTTCAAAATGTCAAAAAGTCTCATGAGATGGGAAAACTTTTTCCCACCCAGCCTTGCTTTGAAAGGAGACCTGCTCACATGTAGTCTGATAGACATGCACCTTGGCATCTACACATTACAGCCAAAAGCCAAAGTGAATTTGCTCAGTGTAAAAAGACCTAGGGGCATTAAATGCACTGGTGCTTTGGTGAGTTTTGCCAGCTGGGGATATGACCTGCCTTAGGTTAGAGCTGTCTCTGTACCTACAATGTAAAGAAGTGTCTATGTTAGAATTTAGCCAGGAAATGGAGGTTCAAACCTCTGTTTTGATCAAAAAGTGCCATGACCTCACCAATGGCCATGACTAATGACCCAAGCACTGCATTCACGCCCTGAACACTGACTCAGAGAGTATGTCTACACAGGGATAAAAGACTTGCCACACAGCCACGGCTGGCACAGATCAGCTGCAGGTTTTTGATCCCTGTGTAGACATACCCAGAGAGAACAGGGCTACCTACTGAGCCCCCCACCCTCTTCCCTCCAGCACAGTGCCCCCGAGAACTTTCCTGGGACATTGGGATTAGCACTGACTCCAAGCACATCCGAGTGGGTCGCCCGCTCCACGCTCTGCAAAGCAGCATCCTCTAGCAGAGCACTGGGCTCAGACTGACTGGCGGGGGGCTGCATGTGGGGAGAGGCCGGGCCTGAGATACCAGCCAGAGCAGTGTTCTGTCAGAATTGGTGCGTTAAATGAAGCAAGGCACTTCCGTGTACTGGTCTTTGCCAGCACCAGGTGCAATCTGCAGGAGTGCCCCATTCAAGCAAGGCCCCCGGGCTCTCCTCACTAAAGAAATACGTGGGTCGTCTTCACTTTGCCCAAACCAGGCTTCTAACAATGTCACCTGGAGGCATCATCATCATATGCTTAAAAACCCAGCAAAATATTGGCACAGCTGTGAGCGACCTTGAGGGAGAGAAATACACAAGGGGCCAGGCCGGGGGGAGTGAAGAGGAGGAATGGCAGAAACAAGGTGTAAGGTTATAAGACGCTGCAGAGAGAAAAGCTATGTCAGAGCTGAAGAAGAAATGTAAACAAATGAGTCATAGAAACAGACCCCCACCCCTCAACCCCCTCAGATAGACACTGAGGAACAAGGAGATGAAAGACACCCTGATGAGACGGGGGGGACAGGAAACTGCCCAGGCCTGAGCTATGATTTTTCCTGCCTTCAGCAGGAGTTGCCTGAGAACTGGCTGACTTGGAGATGGTTCTCAGGACTCCTAGTTCTATCCGTGGCTCTGGGAGGAGCGTAGGGGTCTAACGCGTGAACTACTGGGTTCTAGCTCTTCTCCTGGGTGTTTGTTCCAATACTCTTATGGCTAGAGAAGCACAGCTTGGCATGTGTGACTCTTGCATTGCATTTCTCTTTCATGTTGTAAGAGCAGGATGGGATGGGAGGTCAGGACACCTGGGTTCTTTTTCCATCTCTGCCACAGATTCACTGTATGACCTTGGGCAAGTCACTTGGGCAAGTCATTTCTCCATGAGGGTTATTTTCTGACTGCACAAAACCCAGGGCGGCAAGGCTAAATCCATTCAGGCCTGGTTGGAGGTGGGGCTGCAGTCACAGGGGCCATAGAAAAGCCATTCTGACCGCTGGGGGGAAGGGCATGGGATTAGCATTGTGGGGCAGGAGCTGTGTCTTTGTTCTGTATTTGTACAGCCCCTGGCACAATGGGGTCCTGGGCTGTGGCTGTGGCTCTTATGTTCTAATGCAAGAAGGAAAAGGAAAAACAGAATTTCAGGCTCCTATAAGAAGGGATCCCAGGGAAGAATCCAGCATGTTTGACGTTCTTTAGGGACATAGCAACGGCCAAACTGCATCAGTCCATTGGTCGTCCATGCCCTTATCCCACCCCTTGGAACAGTCCACGATCTTCAGCTCCTACAAAGAAAATTACGTATGTCACCCCGTGGTCTTATTTTTGTAAACCCCCACCCCGTCCCCTGCTATGCCACACGCACACGTCTTGTCTCCCGTCAGCACGTCCCGTCTTTGGAGCACACTCTGTCTGTCTGTCTGTCTGGTGCCACACTCAGCACAATGGGGCCATGAACCTTGACAGGGATCCTGGACAGGCCCTTCAGTGCTACAAAAGACCATGCTCAATATTTCACAAGGGAGGCTGGATCTGTGGTTAGGGCACTGGAGTGGGACTCCAGACAGCCCATCTCAGTTCCCAGCTCCGCCGTAGACTCCCTGTGTCATTTGATGTGTGTGTGCCTTAGTTTCCCATCTGTAAAATGGGGATAATGATGCCCCCTTTGGCGATTTAGAGCATCAGCTCCTTAGGGCAAGGACTGACCCTGCACAGAACTTGCCACCATGGAGCCAGAGCTCTAGGCATTGTTAGAGATCCACGCGGCGTTAAATAGGACAGATCCCTGACTGCTGTGAATCTGCTCTACCTGCCCTGGAGTCCATGGACCAGATTCCCCAACTGGAGTGAACCAGCCGGAGCTCCGCTTGAGTCAGTGGTTCAGATCGCAAAGTGATGTCAAAGAGGCCATCGCTACATGCAGTGAGATTTCTATACATTTCTGGCCCAATAGAATTACTTTCCTTGGTGCCCAGTTGATTGTGTGTTGTTGTAAGCAGGTTTTCAGTTGCAGAAGCTCCCTTTCCCATCTAGAGGGTGATGTTTACCCCTGTGCAGGTCCCTTGAAAACCCAATTTTCCTTCAAAGAAAAGCTTCAAAGGAAAATGTACAACTAATCCTTGACAATGATGATGAGGGGGTTTTATACAACTCTCAATGTTCATGATTCATATAAATGTCTGATCCTTTTCTGAAATCTACTAAGCTGTTGATCTCAATAATATCTTGTGGTGATCGGTTTTTCGGGCTAAGTGTGCAAATATAATAAATATTTTAGGACGTAAGTGGTATATAACCGTTAAACTCACCCTCTGCAAAAACGAATGAACATAATATCACACCTCCACTTTAGGCTGGGAATTTCAAAGAGGCTAGGTGTCTAATTCCTATGGACTTTTAACTTCCTTGGGCCCTTTGGAAACCCCAGCCTTGAAGACCAACTTTTTTTTCCTTTACTGTTTTTATTGTTTTGTCAAATTTCACTTTTTATTTGCCAGTCTCATAAATGGGTCCAGTCCTCTCCACACACTGGTTCCCAGCTTTATTTTTAATTTGCACACCAAAAAGAAGCACAGGCAACTTAGAGACAAGTTCCAATAAAACAGCTGAGGATGAAAAACAAAAAAACAAACCCTCATTTTAGTCCTAGGTTTAGGTTTTATACACATTAAATGTTGCTCAAAATTCAAACGCAACGGATGCAGAAGACACAATACATATGTACAAGAAGTCCAAAATACAGTGCCTGTGAGGAGTGTAGAGTTCTCACATCTATTAAATCTCCTGTTAGCATGTTTTCTTTTTTTTATTTCTCTTTCTATCTCTGTCTGAGTAGAGGGTAACATTTAGAAAACCACCAAAGTGATTTAGGAGAATAAGCCCATTTTCAAAAGCCATTAAGAAGCCCAGTTCTCCCTGGGAGCTAAGCGTTTTTGAAAGATCCCACTGGGTGCCTAAATATCTTCTAAAATGTGGCCTAATCTCTACATTTACAAAGAGGACGAGGTGCCTAGTGGGATGCACTGAGACTCCTCAATAGGTCAGGTGCTGCTGACATTGGGTCCGTGCGAGCTGATGAAGGGAATTATTTTCTTCCTTTTCTTGAGTTTGCAGAAGATGCTGCCCAGGCTTCTGTAGATTTGTGCAATAAGGCTGAGATTTTCAAAGTCAGCCAGAAGATTTGGTTCTCCAATTCCTATTAATTTTAATGCAGACTGAGTGTGCCTATCCTTTAGGTAGCTTTGAAAATATCAGCCTGAAAGCATGTCCAAGACAGCTAGACGCTTTTAGGAACACATCTGTGATTTGTAGAGCTCCAGGTATACAGGTAGGGCTCTACGCAGAAGGAGAGAGACAGACTCTCACATAAGCCACATAAGAGCCATGCAGATGAATTCGTAGACAAATTTCACTGATCACCCACATGCTACTTCTGCAGATGCAGCACATCAACATGCAGTCGTTTGACCCCCTCTCAGTTTCCTCAGAGCCCGTTTCACCTCCTTGTTCCTCAGCGTGTAGATGACCGGGTTCAGCACAAGCGTGGCCACGTCGGCAGAGATCTGCAGAGCGTTCATCAGCGCTTTGCTCAGCCGTGGCTGTGTGTAGACCAGGGCGCAGGGCCCAAAGAACAGCATCACCACCGTCAGATGTGAGGAGCAAGTGGAAGCTGCTTTGCGTCGCCCTTCGGCTGAGTTCATCTTCAGGATGGTGTAGACGATGCAGACGTAGGATACAAGGATGAGGAAGAAGCAGGTCAAGGGCACTACCCCAGTGTTGGTAAAGGTCACTGTCTCGATGACGTATGTGTCTGCGCAGTCCAGCTTGGCCACGGGGAAGAGGTCACAGAAGAAATAGTCCACCACATTGGGCCCGCAGTAGGGCAGCGTGAAGGTCAGGCTGGTGAGAATGGTGGCGTGGAAGGAGCTGGTGACCCAGGTGCCGGCAGCCAGGATGGCGCACACCCTCCAGTTCATGATGATCAGGTAGCGCAGCGGGTGGCAGATGGCCGCGTACCTGTCATAGGCCATGACGGTGCAGAGCAGGCCCTCGGTGCAGCCTAGGAATTGGAAGAAGAAGACCTGAGACATGCAGCCGCCCAGCGAGATGGTTCTACTCTTGGTCCTGAGACTGACCAGCAATTTAGGGGTGCTGATGGAGGTGAATCCAAGGTCCACCACAGAGAGATTGCAGAGGAAGAAGTACATGGGAGTGTGCAGGCGGAAGTCAGCGAGGATGGCTGATAAAATGAGCAAGTTGCCCAGCAGGGTGCAGAGGTAGAAAGCTAAGAAGCCGATGAAAAGGATGGTCTCATGGCCTTTGGTGTTGGAGATCCCTAAGAGAATGAATTCTGACACCACAGTGCGATTCTCCATTTCCATGCGAGACATGGTCATTCCTGGAAGCACAGAAATAATGCAGCCAGATTAGCAATCTCAATAAATTACTCTGCGTCTTTCTGGGTCTCAGGCATGTTCTCTTACCCAGCCCTTTGCAGAACAGTGTTCGTGGGGGGAAAGGATCTTTAGAGAATTAAGGTTGATTTAACTTATAAAAGCTGCTCCTTCACTATCCTGCTAAGGCTCATCTTGCACCTCTACTGTGCCTCGATGCTAAAGGCTTAGCAGTGGTTAGCGACATCGCTGGCATAGCCTGTAACCTAAACCAGTCCATAGACCCCACACACAGAGGGTGTGACAGAGCCAGGGAAGCAGGGCTGTGTTAGGGGTTTGTCAGCACTGAGGTCATGGATCCATTTGCTGCTGCCATAGCAGAGCAGTGTCAGTAAGGCCCTTTGCAATTCTTTTCATCGCTGTCATTTCTTGCTGTTCCTGTGGTGGGCATCTTATTTGGGAGCCGGAATGAAGTGGGAGATGAGTCTCTGTAGACAGATTATCCCAGCTCAGTCATAACATACCATGATGTGCAGTCACCTTTGGGATTAATTAAAATGCAGGTGTTCTAATGAACGCCCAGGGGGGCCCTTATCACTGTGCTGGGTAGCAGCTCCCAGGTTACTCTTGGCTGGCACCAGCTGAGTTCCATGTGTCATTGCCACAAACAGCAGGGCCGAGCTACATTTTATTCTTTTTATTTGTATTATCGCTGTTCCTATCGGAGGTGGCTGGGACCTGCTGTTGGTGGGCAGAGGGCACGGTTCAAGGACACACACACGCTCTGCTCGCAGCTGCCCCTCCCTGCAGCTCCCACAGCAAAGTGTTTGCTTCTCCATCTCCCCTGGGTCGCAGCTTGCAGCCTGCTCCAGGAGTCTCTGAATAGGGAGGGGGCCTAGCCAGCAAACACTGGCAGAAATCTGCATGCATGTGACACCTGGGTCGCCTCTGATTCTTATCATTGGTATTTTGGTAGGACCTACAGACTGGAACTCAGATGTGGGCCCCTTTCTGCTGAGTGTTGCGTGGACACATAGTAAGAGACTGTCACTGTCTGAAATGAATACACGTTAAACCTATGAGAGACACAAAGGATTTAATGATCCCTGTTTAACAGATGGGGAAACTGAGGCACAAAGAAATTCAGTGAGCTACTCAAGGTCAAATAGGGAATCTTCCACAGAACCTGTACTTCAACCCAGATCTCCTGTGTCCCACTCCTTTGTCCTAGCCACAAGATAATGCTTTACAATTAATCCCCATGGGCTCTTTAAATGTAGGTGTGTTGAGCTGATACAGTTCTCAATTACTAAACACTATAGCCACCTGCTCTCCCTCCTCCTCCCTCTGCAGCCATCCAGTGCCCAGGGCCTGCAGGTCAATGCAGCTTTCCCATTGTCCATCAGACATTACAGCCGCTTTTAGAGTCAATGTGCACAGCTGTGCACCTCTCTTCCATTCCAAGTTCTCTTTGCTCGGTCGCCCTGTTCTGGGTTTGTGACTCTTTGGAAATTGGTTTCCTGGACAATGGCAAAGAAACAACAAAGAAAATTCAGGCTGACCCCGGCAGTGCAAAGGGGAGCTGCAGTGCAGGGAATGGTGCAGGCAATTCAGGAGGGGCGCTCTTCCCTCCGTCAGGGCTGTTTTAAATCCGGGATGTTGTGATAGTGTGGACTGTCCTGCAGGGAAAAGGAGAAGCAGCATGGCTCACATTATCTGCCTCGGGTTCCTTTCCTTTTTTTATTTTATTTTTTTTATTTATAGGTAAACTTCACTTCATAAGAGTTGATGACAATTCACAAAAATATTATTATTTTTGTTTTGGTAGAAGGCCATTAGAGGGTAATGGGCACTGCACCCACACCGGTGAGAGACAGACCCTGCTCCAAAGAGCTTACAGGAGAAATGGGTAGCAGAAAAGAATGATTTGTACCTCAATGCCTCAGGTGGGGAACTGAGCCCTAAGGAGATTAAGTCACTTGTCTAACTTCCTGCCAAGCTCTAATACTAACCCTGGCATAAATCTGTTCACTTCCTGCTCACCCAAAGCCTGGGTAATTTTATTGATTTCATGCCTAACCTGACCCTTAGCATAATCTAACTGCCCTCAGCCCAACCTGAGTAAGAGAAAATTCCTTTGACCTTTTCTCTACTCCTAGGAAAACACTCCTGTCCTCCTCATTACCCCTGGAAAACTCCATTGACTTCCATCCTAAACCTAATCTTAAACCTGGAATAAACCCACCGACCTCCTCACCAGTCTGGATCTCTTGGTAAAGGCGGGTCAAGCAAACAATGTGTATTTTAATACCGCGAAATGTCAGCATGTACATCTGGGAGCAAAGAATCTAGGCCATGCTTACGGGATGGGGGACTGTATCCTGGGAAGCAATGACTCTGAAAAAGATTGGGCAGTTGTGGTGGAAAATCAGCTGAACCTAAGCTCACAGTGAGACGCTGTGGCCAAAAGAATTAATGTAATCCTAGTGCATAGAGGAGGAATCTTGAGTATGAGCCGAAAGGTTCTTTTACCTCTAGATTTGGCACTGATGCAACTGCTGATGGTATACTCTATCCAGTTCTGAGGTTCACAGTTTAAGAAGTGTGCTGCTAAATTGGAGAGGATTCAGAGAAGAACCATGCGAATAACTGAAGGATTAAAAAACGTGTGTTATAGCGATAGACTTAAAGAGTTTGAGCTATTTATCTTAACAAAAAGCTGGTCAAGGGGTAACTTGATTACCGCCTGTAAGTATCTACATGGGGAACAAATACTTAATAATGGGCTCTTCAGCCTACCAAATAATGGTCTAACATGATCCAATAGCTGGAAGTTGAAGGTAGACAAATTCAGACTGGATATACTGCATACATTTTCAATAAAGAGAGTCATTTGATCCTTGGTAAATTGTTCCAGTGCCTTAATGGAGTCTGCATCGAGGACAATTTTAATATCAAGATTGATGTTTTTCTAAAAGACATGTTCTAGGACACACAGTTGGAATGCCGGATACTGGGCTAGACGGACCATTGGTCTGACCCAGATGATCACAGTGGTCCCTTTTGGCCCTATAATCTATTAATCTAACTCTAACCCTGGAGTAACTCCACTGGCCTCCTTTCTAATTCTAACCTAACCCTGGCATAAATCCATTGACTGCCTGACCACCTCTATCGGAAGACATTCCATTACAGCTAGCAATTTTTGCAGGACTGGGATTAGCCCCCTTTCATTTTCCTGAATGCTGCCTTGATTTCCTTATTCCGCAGCTTGTAGATGACTGAATTCAGCATCGGGGTGACCACGTTACAAAAGATCTGAGTGGGGATTGCGAGAAAGATAATTTCATAGAGTTTAAGGCTCGAAGGGTCTATTAGATAATCTAGTCTGACCTCCTGTACATCACAGGCCATTAAATATACCCCACACTGAGGCCAACAATTTCACTTAAACCAAAGCACTTCTTAAGACGTCTGAAGACTAAACAGTTGTGACTCAGGCAGAGAATAGGAGAGGCCCAGGCATCACCAATGCCTGACACAGTGAGATATACTTGGCTGGTCCCAGCAGGTGACACAAGCCCCCTATGCTGCAGAATAAGGTGGAAAAAACTCCAAGGTCCCTGCAAATCTAACCTGGTGGAAATTTTCTTACTGACCCCCAAATCTGGTGATCAGTTTGACCAGTAGCATGTGAGCAAGTACCAACCAGTCAAGCATCCAAGACTGAGAATGTTCTGTACCAGCTCAGAGCTCCAGTCTACCTAAGCTGCTACATAGATTTGGAGAAAGAGAGAGAGAGAGAATGGGAGATAGAAATGGAGAAAGAGAGCATCAAAGAGACAGAGCGAAGGGGAGGAAATAGACTAGAAGGCTGCTCCAGAACCTTACACTCAGTGCCTTAGCCAAGAGTCACACAGTCACCGTGCAGTGGAAGTCTTTAGCTCTGTCTCCCCAGTTTACTCCACCTGCAGACATTGAAGCAGATCCTACATACCCAAAGAAGCTGAGATCTGTTCATTATTCTGACTTGGAGGAGATGCTTTTTCTTAATGACAGTGTAACCGTTGCACACAAGATCTGCATAGCATTGACACAGCCACCGCAGTGACTCCAGAATCATCCATGATCTCCAGCTGCAGGAGCATTTATGTTGCTCTCCGACCTGGCCTTTGGGAGTTTAGCCCTTGGGCAACTCCCCTCTCCCAGTCTGAGACCTGAGAGAAGGGAGCAATTAACCAGCACTATGAATCAGCTCTTTTCCAGGTAGTAGATGGGGATAATGGGCCACCTGCATTAGAGGAAGGTGTGAGGTGTCGTGGAAAAGATTACACAGCTTCTCTTTTTGGGTGAAATCGAGCAGAGTTTTATTCTGATAGACACACACACAGCTATGGCCATAGGGGAGCCCTGGACAGCACAGGGTTTCTATGCTGCTGTCCGGAGTCTCCAAACAGGTTTGAATGCTGATGGCTTATACAGGATAGCTCTTCACATACTGATCGCATAGTGGTGTTTTCCATTGCAAAAGAAGTCTAACGACTACTTCCTTATCTATTACACAAGTCTAATGGCTACCCCCTATCTGTTACAAGAATAGCGAGGAGCGATTACAAGAGCAGCTAGTTTCTAAAACAGCTTAAAATGCAATCACCCGTCTTCAGTGGGTTCTTCCATCCATAGTCATGCTAATTTACATTTCCATCATTCATTTCAGTGCAAAGCCTACCAGGCCTTGCTTTTGTGTTTCCACATTCCCCCCTTTGGTGCTTTGTAGCACCACATAGAATCATAGAATATTAGAGTTGGAAGGGACCTCAAGAGATCATCGCGTCCAACCCCCTGCTGAGAGCAGGACAAACTAGAGGTGCATCTATAGACTCATTTGCATTAATCCATTCACCTCCTTGTCTTCTTCTTCCTTCTCTCTTAGTACTTCTGTATACATCAGTTGGACCATCTGTTTTATTTCTGTGGTCTTTATACTTTTCTGTTTTTGAGTTACTATACATTGACAACAACAGTTGAATAACATGAACAGTACATAAATTCCTATTATTATTCCAAGGAACAACAGTAACCCTTGAACAATTTTGGATCCTAGATTTCCTAACAAATCTCCAAACCAGCTCCAAAGACTCCTGTTTTCAGTCTGGTGTAATTTGGCAGTGGCATCTTATATCTTTGTTAAGGCATTATAAATTCCTTTTTTATTATCAGGGACATAGGTACAACTTTCTTTTCCAATTAAGGCACATACCCCTCCCTTTGCTGCCAACACCATGTCTAGAGCCATTCTGTTTTGTAAGACCATTTGCCTTATTTCTGAAACTTCAGTGGTGACGAATTTAAAAGCTTCAGTGGTTCCATTTGCTACCTCCTCTAATACTAATGCCACCTGTCTAAGTTCTTTTATGGTTCATCCTACACCATAGCTAGGGAAGGTTATAGCAAAGATTCTATCAGTCTCACTTATTTCTCTTTTAGACCGGTGAGAGTTTGGTGATTTAACAAGGTCTTCTTGAACATGCCTTATGGCCGGATTTAAATATGCCTTATAACATCTACTGGCCCATCCCCATAGCCAATATTTATAAGCCCGAGTGCAACATACCCAAATAGTGTCCTAGCATAGGATTTTGAGTATAACAAGCACTTGGGGTTGTACTTCCTATGGTCATCTCACATTGATGGTCTGGTACCTCTCCTAAGGTTTTAGCTGTTGGATTCATTCCGACTATAGCTCCACACACATACACAGAGGAACCGAGGTGTTAGGGTTTACTACTCTAATAAATTCAGTTATATTTCATTTTACGGTATTCCAAGTTGCATTCCAATTGTGAGGGCTTTGATCAAACGCTTCATTTGGCATCCCTAGGAGAACTGGTACAGGGATCATAGGAATTCCTCCTTGAGCATGAATGGGAAGATGGGCACAAACCCAACAATTTGAAACACTGACATCTTTGGTATATTGAATTATTGTAGATAGGAAAGTATTTCCTTTAACAAAGACTGTGAGGCTAAGGGTCCATATAAGAAAGTGTTGCATTTTGTACCGCTTATACTGTAGCAGTGAGATATCGGAGACCATAGACACCCTGGGTTTTGCCTCCTGGTGAGTTCACCAACACGTCCCGCTATTATGGTGCCGTACTATTTTCCAAATCGCCCTTGACTGCTACAAATGTTGGCCTAAAGTCTTAAAACTTTGGCTTCCACTTTATAATAAGCGTTAACACAATCAACACCATTAAACAAAAAGCAATTTGTCCTTGTCTCGCCTCTAAGTCCCAATAGTTGTCAAGAATAGTCCATGGATTTGTAGAGTTTTCAGGGGAAGAATTGTTGTAGATCATTGGATAGGGGTTAGGTTTTGTTTCTCAAATTATATGGGTAAGGTTGTAGAACGTCTTTTCCCCTCTGACGTGGCAAATCCTCTTCCTGTGCAGGGGAGAGGTTACGAGCACTTACACCCTGCTCCTCTGACCTTATTTTTTCAGGTCCAGAGGTCCTTTTACAGCGTGAGGCATGTATCCAGGACTGGTGGCCTTGGCACTTTACAGCAGTGTTAGTGGTGAGGAGTACCTGGAATGGACCATTCCAACATGGTTCCAGGGCTGACTTTCTCTGGTGGACTTTCACGTAAACCCAATCTCCAGGTTGGAGGGAGTGGCAGGGTTCCGTTGCAGGTGTTGAAAGGACTTCTTGAACCTGTGAGTGGATAGACTTGATACACTATATTAACATTTTACAATAGTCCAGCATCACATCATCTGTTAACTGTAATTCAAATTCTTGCAGGTTTGGTGGAGGGGTGTGTGGCAGTCTCATAGGTCTGGCCATAACGATCTCATGTGCAGATAGTCCAGGCTTCCGGTTGGCAGTGTTTCTAATATACATGAGAGCTATGGGTAGGACATCTGGCCACTTCAGGTTAGTTTCTGCACATATTTTAGCTAATCTAGTTTTCAGATCAGAATTTTTTCTTTCCACAGCTGTGCTAGACCGGGGGTGGTATGCCCAGTGCAGGAGGTGTGAATTCCTAAGGCTTTACACAAGTTCTGAATGACCTGTCCTGTGAAGTGGGTTCCTCTGTCGCTGTCCAAAATGAGGGGCAACCCAAACCTAGGTATGAATTCTCTCAACAGTTTCTTGGCGACGGTTACTGCATCCACTCGCTTACAAGGATATGCTTCTACCCATCCCGAAAACATATCAACTAACATATATTGAAAATTACAACATTTAGGCATTTGGATAAAATCCATTTGTAAGTTCACAAAAGGTCTCCACAGAGGAGGGTGCGCTGAGGGTTTGGTCTTTTATTTTTGGCCTATGTTATGGGCCAGACAGATAGGACAGGTTCTGCAGTACTGTTGCGCTATGGAAGAAAAATGTGGGGCAAACCAATCGCGCTGTACTGTAGCAATCACGGCCCCTTTGCTCGTGTGAGTCCCTGAGTGGGTCACATGGGCAAGGTAGGGTAAAAGAGCTTTGGGTGCTACCAGGCGGCCATCCGGGGAGCGCCACAAGGTATCCGGGTGCAATTGGCACCCTTTTCGTAGCCAGTCATCTTTTTCTTGTTCTGGAGCCTGATCTTGTAGTTCTGTTAACTTAGTAAGGCTTGCCAGGGGTGACTGGTCTGACGAAAGGAAAAGGTTAGTGAAATCTGGTGCAGGAGGGCCGGAAAGGGCCTCATTCCTAGCTGGCTGATCAGCTAGGGCATTTCCATGCGTGATGTCATCATAAGGGGTAAGGTGGGCTTGACATTTAACAATGGCTAGGGCGGAGGGTAACTTCAGTGCCTGCAATAACGCATCAACATATTGTCCATTTCGAATGGAGATTCCAGCCAAAATGAGGAACCCTTGCTGCTTCTAGAGTTGACCAAAGTCATGGACGACTTCAAAGGCATAACGGGAATCAGTGTAAATGGTTGCAGATAGATTATTAGCTAGTATACAGGCACGAGTAAGGGCTATTAATTCAGCAATCTGGGCAGACAAAACATGTTGCAGATGGTGTGCCTCTAACACTTGGTGCTGAGTACATACCGCATATCCAGAGACAAGGTTACCCAAGCTATCCCTAAGGCAAGAACCATCAACAAACAAAACTAAATCAGGGCTCAACACAGGGACATCTTGGAGATCAAGGCGAGGAGTAAGGAGATGTTCAGTAACTGACAAACAATGATGAGGATCACCGTCAGAGAGAGCTGGGAGGAGTGAGGCAGGATTTAATACGGGACAACGGGTAGGGTAAAGTAGGTAGCCGTTGCTGGGATACATGACAAGATAGTTGCAGGATTAGGGACAATGGGAAAAAAGGGTAAGACCGCAGCATTAACTGCTCGGAGGTCTTGCACAAATCGGTAAGTGTTTTTTCCAGGTTTCTTTACTGGAAGGATAGGAGTGTTACATGGGCTGCGGTTGGGAATAATAATCCCTTGTTTTAATAGTGAGGTGATAGGTTGAATTCCTTCTTCAGCTTCTCTGGAAATGGGGTACTGCGGAACACAAGGGAGAGGCCTTGTCATGTTTAGCGTAATGCGTACGGGTTCAGCACTTATTATGTGGCCTACTTCGTTTGAATGGGTTGACCATAATCGTGGAGGTACCTGTGCTAACAGTTCCTGTTGCAACGAGGATGTGTCAAGCTCGGTGTCTCTCAGGTCAGATTCTTGTAATAATGTCAATATTGCTTCCCCTCTGGGTTCTGGTATGTCAAGATAAATACCATCCGGGGTACAATAAATGACACAACCCAATTTGCATAACAAATCTTTGCCCAATAGATTAACTGGTGTGGACAGACTGAGCAAAAAGGCATGCTGCTCAGAGATAGGTCCATAGTAACTGACGAGGGTTGAGACACAGGGTGAGGAATAGACTAACCACTTATACCTATTACATTCACAATTTCTGTGGAAACAGGAACATGGGAGAATTCTGAAACCCTTAAAGTAGAGCGGCAGGCACCGGTATCAATTAGGCAAGATACAGATTGACCATTTACAAGGCACTGCAGGCTGGATCCAGACTGATCTAGGGGAATTAAGGGAGCGATGATGTCACAACCCTCCGCGCTGTGCTATGCGGGGTTACTATAGTGGTTTAGGGTTGGAATTTGGTTGGGGAGAGCGGGAGGGCAAATGGTGGGGTTTGCGGTCCAACCTGGTCGGTTGGGACACGTGGATTTCTAGTGACCAGTTTGTTTGCAATAATGGCACTGGTTTCCATAGACCCCATGACCATGTGGCTGGGGTTGGGTATTTGTACTTGTCCCTTATTTGGTTGTCCTTCCCCACTGCCTCTTCCTCTCCCCCTGTCCTTTCCCCTTTGATTCCCACTATGGTTTTGTAATTGTAGAATCTGAAGGGCCATTAACTTGGTCTCACTATCTTCTTTTGATTTTTCTAATTTCTTCTGGAAATGTTGTGCGGCAGCTAATAATTCTGGCAAAGGTTTTTCCTTCCAGCTGATCACTACCCGTTGAATTTCACTTGAAATCTTGGGTAAAAGTCCTTGAACAAAGGCAGCAGCCACGGCTTGTGGCGCATTTTGCTCAGGATCATTCATACCCGAGTGGCGTTGAAACACCTGCTTTAATCTCTGGAGGTAATCAGCTGGTTCTTTCCCTTTGTTTTGTTTGCACGCATTAATTTTGGTCCAATCAACTTTCCGTGGGCAAATGTTAAGTACCGCGTCTAATAGTTGATTACAAGCATCGGCTAACACTTGGTGGGTACCGGGCTCTTGGGCTGGCCAGCGGGCTATGGTTTGAAGTCTTTGAATGGTTTCTTGGGGAAGGATGGTGCGCAAGAGTTGATTTAAATCTCCCCAAATAGGGTCATAACAGGTGATAATGGTTTGGAGCTCTTCTTGGAATTTTATGGGATCTTCCCTGATTTTTGGAAATGCTCGAGCTAGGTTAAATTAGTCTGTCAGGGACAATGGGACATGCACAGTTACTAGGTCTGTCCCTTGTCCTGGAAGTTGCCGGAGCGGGAATAGTTTAGTCAGACCTGCAGTGGGTCACGGCCGGAGGTCATATCCGGAGGAGTCAGGACTACGTTGGGGTTGACTAGTAATCACAGAAGTGGGTCCCGGGCTGGCAGTCTGGGCAGATATACCAGAGTCAGAGCTGGTAGTAGAGTCAGACATATCTTCTTGTTCTTTATAAGCTGGTGGCTGTCTGAGTTGATTAGAACTAGCTGGCTGACTCGGGGGTGCAGTAGGGATTGGGGACCATAGGTCTAGCAGGTCCTTGGTCATTTCTTGAAGATGGGGTACCCCTTTTAATGCTGGATAAAGATGTCTAGGGCCCGAATTTGGGGGAGAGGCCAATTTCTCCCGTACCTCTTTCAATTGCTGTTTTAATTTTTCGTGGGAGTCTTTGAGACTCTGAGTTTGTGACTTATTATGCCTTTTTGAAGCTTCATCGTACCAGTCAAAAAATGCATCCCATACTGTCTGGGATACTTTGGATCCCAGTGACTCCAATGCCCCTCTCAAATACATTATTTTATTTAGATCAAAGGTTCCTGCCTCGGGGAATTGTTTGCTGGGATCATCTATAGTGAAAAAATGCCATTTACCCAGGAACTTGCAAGTTTTGGGAGAATAATGTGTATACATATAACAGTCTGGGGTTCCTCTAGAGGGAACTGGCACTTGCTTAGACTGTCCTGTTCCCGTTTTCACTCACACAAGACACAGGAATGGCTTATTGTGGGATCTGTACCGGCTCGTTCTCAGCCCGCAATCTCCACTGCCGAGGTGAGGACAAACCCGATAACAGAATGATTATTTAGTGGGAGGGGGTTTGGGAAGGAGACAAGACACAAAAGGGGTCCTCCAAAGTCACAGGAGTCCGAACCCTAGGCCTGTCCAGTGACCGAGGCTAAGGTGTCTTGGACAACGGATCTAAGGAGGCTCATGAATCAGAGAAGGGAAAGGGACAGCCTTGCGGCTGCAAACACTCCACCTGTCCGTTGGGTCACTGGGTTCAGGCAAGCCCCCCTTGCAATTGACTCACACCAGTTGTCGCTGTCATGCTGTCTGGATGGGGGGGCCCTGAGGTGTATTCAGGAGCTCCGATTACTCCTTTCTACACCAGTCTCGCGTTGGGGGTGTCATGCGGGCTGGCTTGAGTGGGGGGGCATTTAGTATATTGAGTGACATCAGCATGGCAGAATCATAATGATCCATGTGGGATATGCCATGTCAGGTACTGTTAGGAAGGTTATAATGTGCTAAGTAAGATAATAATACTTATGTTCACGTGTAATATGTGAAATGGAAGTTATAGATGTATTTGAGATATCTGTGTTTCAAAGTGTTCTGCCTGGGCAACACCCCAGATAGGAAGGCTGCAGAACAATGGCCTGCATAATGGCCCATTAAGGCATTCCCAGGTGCACGGGGCCCATAGAGAGAAGCCAGCATCACCAATGAGTCACCAGAACCTGCTTACGTGACTGGACCCCAGGCACAACTGAAGAATCACCAGGATTGGCCCATGTGACTCTGGACTCCATTTTAGTTCTTGTGACTTTCTCCAGGCTGCATGGCCTGGGACAGGGGGTATATAAGATCAAACCACAGAATCCATTTTGTCTTTGCTCATGTCCAGTCTGCAGACATACACCTATCTCTGGATCTATTCATCTTGCAACTGAACTGAAGGACTTAGACCCATCCAGGTACTGGATGTGAACCAGAGAGAACTACACAAGCCTGCAACTCCACATTTCTTCCAGAAACCTGAAGTATATGGACTTTTAATCATTTGTATATCTGTGATTTACTTTAATCCTTTAACATTTCTCTCGTGGTTTATTCCTTTCTTTTTACAATAAACCTTTAGTTTAGACAGTAAAGGATTGGATGACAGCGTGGTATTTTAGGTCAGATCCAAACTTGTATTGATCTGGTGCTGTGGCTGACCCCTTGGGGTCAGAGGGAACCTTTTTAGTAAAGAGCAGAGAGTTCTAGTAACTGGTCTCTTTACTGGACCTGGTGCTGATCTGGGAGCCTGGAGCTGAAATGCAGTGAAGGAAGTTGTGGGCATTTGTGGATTGGCTTCTTAATATCCAGTGTGGGGTAATCAGAAACAGTTCCTGGCTGGTTGGGAAGCCGGGATTCAGTGTCACCCACCAGCGTGAGGAGAATATGCTCTCCTTTTTCAGCCTGCCCTGACCTTGGCATTATCAGCTGGGTACCCTGGGCACGGGTCGTATCACAGTCGCCAACAAGGCTTGCAGTGGAATCAGGGCGGCTGTAACTTGTCTTAGTCCAAGATCTGATCAATGGCTCATTTTGTCAAACACAATCATTCGGGACTCACTCATTCATCTTAGCATCCCTTGATGTGCTGCTGGGTGTATTGTTTCAGAACTGCCCAGGTGAGGACCTGAGAGTGTCCTCAGCCCACAGCATGAACCCCTAGCTTCTCCCTGCATGCTTTTCAGAGACAGACAGACAGACAGGACAGACAGACATGCAGTTTTAAAGCTCACCTCAACCCTTAACAAAGTTTGGATCTCTCTTGGCTGTTCTTGCACAGGAAGCCTACGGGCAGCCCTCCTCCAAAACCCTGAATAGAGATTTAAAAGGTCTCTTACCTTTTGAGTAGTGCCTGGGGTTTGGTGGGGAGCGGTCCACGGTCCTTCCTGGACGATACCAGTGCTTGGAGATCTGAGTCACGGCACCAAATTGTGGTGGAAAAAATCACACAGCTTCTCTTTTAGGGTCAGATCAAGTAGAGCTTTATTCTGACAGACACACAGAGACCTATGGCCATAGGGGAGCCCTGGACAGCACAGGGTTTCTGTGCTGCTGTCAGGAGTCTCCGTACAGGTTTGAATGCCTATGGCTTATATAGGATAGCTCTTCACATACTGATCACATAGTGGAGTTTTCCATTGCAAAACAAGTCTGACGGCTACTTCCTTATCTATTACACAAGTCTAACGGCTACCCCCTTATCTGTTACAAGCATAGCTGGGGGCAATTACAAAAGCAGCTAGTTTCGAAAACAGCTTAAAGCGCAATCAACAGTTTTCAGTGGGTTTTTCCATCTATAGTCATGCTAACTTACATTTCCATCATTCATTTCAGTGTAAGGCCTACCAGGCCTTGCTTTTGTGCTTCCACAGTAAGTTGCCACTTTCCATGGACTTTTTTGGTGAGACAAAATCTCAGTTCTCCATCAAATAATGTCTGACATGAAGGAAGGACTGAGACACAGATGGAAATTAATTTGACCAACCCCTACACATTAATGCTTTCACCATCACTGTAACTGCAGCAGTTCTGCATGCTTCTTGGACATTATCCAACCAAATACCGATGCTTCAGGAAGCTTCCAAATCCACCCAGCTACCTATGAGTGAGAGGACATGAAAGCATGATGGCAATGGGCCCTAGGATGTGGTACTCGACCAGGCCGGGCCGCTAATGACCCAACCAGGGGAGCAAGTTCGTTGATGAATCCTGGGTGACATGCTACCTGATGCGCATATGCTAAGAAGAAGACAGGTCAATTCCACTTGAACTGAGTAATAGATTTACAGCGAACTTGTCCATTGTACTCAATGTCTGATTTGCCTTATCCAGCCTCAGATGTCACCACCACGTCTCTGCCTTGAGACCACATTGTATTTTTGGTAGACAAGTCCACACGGCAACACTCTCCCCCATAATATCACTGGATGCAATGCTAACCTAGAGTAAAGCAAGAGATTTAAGCCCAGATCCATAAAGCGATTTAGGGGTTGCAATGCTCATCAGCAATTTTTAGGCCCTGAGACCCAGTGGGATCTCCAATGGCTGAGTTAGACACTCACCTTCCCTGTACGATGGGTGGGGACAGATAGGCACCCGCGAATGGGATCCAGAAAAGCCAGCTCCTGTTCAAATCTCTTCTCAACAAGCATGAGGGAAATTGAACTGGGATCTCCCCAGACTCGGTGAGCGTCCTCAGTGCTAGGCGAAAGGCTATGAGAGAATCTCCTTCCTGCTCCTTCCACAGTCCCATTGTGTGTGGAGTTAGGTGTGCTCAGAGCAGGCCTACTGAGTCAGGTCCCTGAGGCAACATCACGCATGTCCAGAGACAGAAATTCAGGCACCCAGGAGCCTTTTACAGTGAAAACTTAGGCACCAAACTGGTGTTTTGGCTCCTAAGTCCCTTTCTGGAGCTGGACCAGAGTGAAAATTTAAATTTGATGGCCATAGAAAGTTATCTGTTACATCAACGAGGTTACTATAGTAATAGCAAAAGCAGAAAGGCATTTAGGGGACACCCATTCATGAGGGTTGCATAATGGAGCAGTTTACATATTGATAAATAACAATCACAAGACATCGCCGCTAGCAGATAACATTCAGCCCCTGCCAGGAAACCAAAACAATCACTTTTTGGTAGCCTGTCTGGCCTTAGGACATTGAACTGAATTATACTGTGGTTGCAGCTGCTTAGTGGCTTCCTCTACTGTCATGCCTTAAATTAGATCCTGTATTTTAATTTGAATGGAAGTCCCAAGGCACAAAGCACTACTCAATGAGTAGAATTTGCAAAACCTTTAAGTTACTTAGGAGCCAACGTTCCCTTTTCAAAAGCAAAGTCAGACCTTCAAAATCTACGATTCACTGAAAGTCAATGAGGTTTCTGCATCTAAGTCATTTAGGGACTTCGATAATTTTACCCAACGAGCTTCAGGATAACAGATCCTGGCATTTTTCAAATACAGAATTGAGTAGCATTTTCTTCAACTTATAACTTTTTACTTAAGAATGACTTTTTGTTGTCCTAAAAAGATCATAGAATCATAGAAGATGAGGGTTGGAAGGGACCTCAGGAGGTCATCTAGTCCAAAACCCTTATTCAAAGCAGGACCAACCCCAACTACTTCTTCTTAGAGACTGTTCCAAAGTTGGGGGCGTAGCACTGATCCCGTGGATCTGTGACAAACAGTAGGGAGAAAGTGAATGAGGAAGTGCAATTTACCCCTTCACATAACCCAAGAACCAGGGGGAGGTCACCAAATGAAATTAATAGGCAGCAGGTTTGAAACAAACATGAGGAAGCACTCTGTCACATCACACACACAAAACTGGTTGCCAGGTGATGATGTGAAGTCCAAAAGTATAACAGAATTTAAAAAAGGAATAAGACTGGTTCATGGAGGATAGGTCCATCAATGGCTATTAGCCAAGATTGTTGTTTATTTATTGATTACTGATTGATTGATAGCTAGGAATCTATTTTGGGTCTTCTAAATCTTCGTGAGAGAACAGATACTACCAAAATACAGTCTTCCTAGGGAGCATTTCAGAATCCAGGACACCAAGGAGAGCAAGGAGAGACAAAAGTTTGTAACAAGCCAAACCCTCCCACAGGAATCTAAAGCCAGACCTAAGCAGAATGTGTTTTCCCAGTTCAGTTAGAGCAGAAGAGTGGATGAAACATGTATGGGAATCTTGAATTTCACTGTGCGGAGTGTCGAGCACATCATAGTTATGTGTGCAGCGAGGGCAGTAGTAAATAGGGGCTCTAATATTTAATGGGAAATGCAGCCATCCCAAAACTTAGTATGTCTTCACATTCCCCATGGAAGCCCCAACTGGCATGAGCTAGGGACGACCTAGATGCTATCTACACTCTTAGTTAAGCCAGATTGATTCGTTCCCACGTCAATCACTCCTTCAGTCCTGTGAGCACCATCCATTGATTGATGACCTTTCTCAGGGCCTCCTTGACCTCCTTGTTTCTCAGGCTGTAGATGAGAGGATTGACCAGAGGAGTCAGGACGGTGTAGAAGACGGAGAACACTTTGTTCAGGTCTCGAAGTGTGTCAGTGTCTGGTAAAATATAGACAATGATTATAGTCCCATAGAAAATTGTAACCACAATGAGGTGAGAGGAGCAGGTAGAAAATGCCTTTTTCTTCCCAGTGGTGGAAGGGATTCCCAGAATGGTGGTGATGATACAAATGTAGGATATCAGAGTTAATAGAAATGGGAAAGGGACACCTATGGAAGCGAGTATGAAACCCAGCAGTTCGAGCAAGTTGGCATCGTTACACGAAAGTTTAATCAATGGGCTGAGATCACAAAAGAAATGATCAATTTCACTGGAGCCACAAAATTTTGATTGTGAAATCAAACATACAGTTATGGTACTAGCCAAAAATGCCCATATGCATGGCCCAGCTGCTAGCAGGAGACAGAATTTGCCATTCATAAAGGCTGAATAATGCAGAGGTTTGCATATCGCTAGATACCGGTCAAAAGACATAATGGCTAGGAGATAACACTCGGCACATATCAAGAAACTAAAACAATAAAACTGCATGAGGCATCCACTAACAGAAATGGTCCTGTCCCCAGTCAGGAGACTGGCCAGCATCCTAGGCAGGATGGTGGAGCTGTAGCAGATCTCCCAGCAGGACAAGTTCCCCAGGAAGAAGTACATGGGGATGTGAAGGTGCTGATCCGCCATGACTAGCGCAACAATGAGCATGTTCCCGGCCACGGTCATAATGTAGATCACTAGAAACAGGAAGAAGAGAAGGGTCTGCAGTTCAGAGAGATTCCCAAATCCCAAGAGGATGAACTTGGTGATGACTGTTTGATTGTACACTTCTGCTTTCTGCGTGAGGGTCATCTAGGGAAATACAAAAACACTAAATGTCAGAGACAGGACTTTCAAAGGCAGAAATGGGAATCCATGAACTCTCACGGACTTCAACAAGTGATTAAAGTCAGATTTTCAAAAGTAGTAGGTGCTTAAAATTGCCGAGAGGTGCCAAAGGCAGTTAGGACCTATACTGAAATCTGTGAGTTTTTGGTGCCTACGTGCTTTTGAAAATCCCACTAGGTGTCTAAACACCTTTAAAAATATGTCCCTAAGTGTTATGCTAAATAAGAACAAGAATTAAGCTGCACAGCACAACGTAGGGACTGTGGTTTCTCAAGGTGTGGCTTGACAAAGCCCTGGCTGGGATGCTTTAGCTGGGGTTGGTCCTGCTTTGAGCAGGGGGTTAGTCTAGATGACCTCCTGAGGTCCCTTCCAACCCTAATCATAGAATCACTGAAGATCTATGATCTAATCTATGATTCTAACGTATGCTAACCACTGGGAAGTTTATACCACACAATATAGGAACAAGGAGCTGAGCAAAAGTTTTGGAATTCAATTGCACCATTAATGATGGGTCCAATCTTGCAACCTTTCCTCACCTCAGAAATTGCCTTGCTCCAATTCTGATCCCACTTCAATTATTTTTTTTACAACATTAACTTCTGTGGGAGAGCCTTCCACTTGACAGCTGAAGGAGCGAGATCGGAATCGGGACCGGGAAATTACGTGGTTGTCCTGTATTCCTATGTCATTTACATACAGGCCATGCGTCACTGAAAAACAAAGAGGCCCCGTCAGAGTTTGTCCCCTTCTGGAATGCTAGACTGAGCTTCTAGGGGACCTGTCTAAGGACTACAATAATAATGACTCTGGACACCATTAATCAGCCTGCTTAGAGTTTGAGCTTGGAGTAAGAAGCAGAACAGGGAAGGGAGTCTCTGCTCAGACCCTGAACTGCTGCAGGGTCTGGTGAACAGATCAGGCAGATCCAACCCTGTTGAGACCGGCATACAGAGAACCAGAGATCTGACCTGGCGCCAGCTTGAGGCATGGGAATGACAAAGAGGCTTACAGTTCTGGGTATCCCGAGAATTTTCTGTCCCCAATAAAGTCCGCTGAGATTGCAATTTTGGGGTGTGGCATTTCATTGCTTGGGGACCATATTCTTGGATTTTGTTTCTAGTGTACTGTCTTATGCTCCTTGTTAAGAGTGATCGTGTTCATCATTTTTCCAAGGGACAGTGCTTCCCTTTCGTGTTCCCGGCACAATGAGGGTGAATCACCTTGGGTGCAGGCGTTGGGCACCACAACAAAGAACAAAGGAGCCAAACCATGGGAGGAAGGGGAAGAAAACCCTCCAATTAGCAAGCACTAGGGAGAAGCCTTGACCTATGCCTTGGGGGAGGTACCAGGTATGTAGGCATAGAAAGACAGACAGAACGACAGCTAGATAGATTTTCAGGGGCTAAGGATAGATAGATAGATAGATAGATAGATGCAAGTGCAGAATCCTGAACTTAGGACGGAAGAATCCCATGCACAGCTACAGACTGGGGACCGACAGACTAGGCAGCAGTTCTACAGAAAAGGACCTGAGGATTACAGTGGTCAAGAAGCTAGACATGACTCAACAGTGTGCCCTTATTGCCAAGAAGGCTAACGGCTTCATTAGTAGGAGCATTGCCAGCAGATGGAGGGAAGTGATTGTTCCCCTCTATTCGGCACTGGTGAGGCTGTATTTGGAGTATTGCATCCAGTTTTAGGCCCCCCACTACAGGAAGGATGTGAATATATTGGAGAGAGTCCAGCAGAGGGCAACAAAAATGATGAGGGGGCTGGAGCACAGGACTTATGAGGAGAGGCTGAGGGAACTGGGCTTATTTAGTCTACAGAAGAGAAGAATGAGGGGGATTTGATAGCAGTCTTCAACTACCTGAAAGGAGGTTCCAGGGAGGATGGAGCTAGGCTTTTCTCGGTGGTGGCAGATGACAGAACTAGGAGCAATGGTCTCAAGTTGCAGTGGGGGAGGTGTAGATTGGATAGTAGGAAAATCTTTTTCCCTAGGAGGGTGGTGAAGCACTGGAATGGGTTACCTAGGGAGGTGGTGGAATCTACATCCTTAGAAGTTTTTAACTCCTGGCTTGACAATGCCCTGGCTGGGATGATTTAGTCGGACTTGGTCCTGCCTTGAGCAGGGGGTTGGACTAGATGACCTCCTGAGGTCCCTTCCAACCCTCATCTTCTATGATTCTATTATAAGATAAGATTGATTATGGGTCCAAATACTTTATGGGGATAGAGAGAAATATGCAGGTATGGCTGATCTGCCTTCTAACCTCGCATAATTCTCCACCAACGGCACAGAACGTTAGAAAGAGACGCGGCTGTGCTGTACTATGCCTCCTGCTGGGTGCTCTCAGCTGCTGACCCTGCAATGAGCGGCAGAGATTCTGAGCTGAAGACAGCTGCACCTACATGGTCAGGAATGGGCATCGAGATTCCATCTGATGGGAAAATCCAGAGGGACATCTTGGAAAGAACGGAGGAAAGGTGGGATAATCCCGATGAAAGACAAGAAATGATGGGGAGACTGAAAGGGATG
>NW_027133675.1:0-1178 GCF_026122565.2 Emydura macquarii macquarii
AGTCTTTAGAGTGCCGCGGAACCCTCGTTGCTGAAAACAATGTAGATGCTTCTACACTTTGAGCTTTTGTTATCAAAGCCAATATGGCAAAAACAACGAGGGTTCCGCGGCACTCTATAGTCTTTAGAGTGGCCATGTGGAACCTCGTTGCCGAAAACAATGTAGATGCTTCTAAAACTTTGAGCTTTTGTTATCAAAGCCAATATGGCAAAACAACGAGGGCTTCCGCGGCACTCTAAAGACTTTAGACTTTAGAGTGCCGCGGAACCTCGTTGCTAAGAACAATGTAGATGCTTCTACACTTTGAGCTTTTATATCAAAGCCAATATGGCAAAAACAACAGGGTTCCGCGGCACTCTAAAGAATTTAGCCTTTAGAGTGCCGCGGAACTCTCGTTGCGAAAACAATGTAGATGCTTCTAAACTTTGAGCTTTTGTTATCAAAGCCATTATGGCAATACCAACGAGGGTACTGCGGCACTTTAGTCTTTACAGTGCCGCGGAACCCTCGTTGCCGAAAACAATGTAGATGTTTCTACACTTTGAGCTTTTGTTATCAAAGTCAATATTGCAAAAACAAAAAGGGTTCGGCGGCACTCTAAAGACTTGAGTCTTTATAGTGCCGCGGAACTCTCGTTGCCGAAAATAATGGAGATGCTTCTACACTTTGAGCTTTTGTTATCAAAGCCAATATGGCAAAAACACCGAGGGTCCCTGGGCACTCTAAAGACTATAGTCCTAAGAGTGCCGCGGAACCCTCTTTGCCGAAAACAATGTAGATGCTTCTACACTTTGAGCTTTTGTTATCAAAGCCAATATGGCAAAAACAACAGGTTCCGGTGGCATCTCTTAGTCTTTAAGTGCTGCAGAACCCTCGTTGTCTGCAACAATGTAGATACTTCTACACTTTGAGCTTTTGTTATCAAAGCCAATATGGCAAAAACAACGAGGGTTCCGCGGCACTTTAGTCTATAGAGTGTCGCGGAACCCGCGTTGTGAACAATGTAGATGCTTCTACACTTTGAGCTTGTTATCAAAGCCAATATGGCAAAAACAACGAGGGTTCGGTGGCACTCTAAAAGACTTTAGTCTTTAGTGCCCGCTGAACTCTCGTAAGCCGAAAACAATGGAGATGCTTCTACACTTTGAGCTTTTGTTAACAAAGGCAATATGGCAAAA
>NW_027133676.1:0-1162 GCF_026122565.2 Emydura macquarii macquarii
TATCAACATCCCCTTTCTTAGGTAGATATACATATCTAACTATACATATGTATAGATATATTCAGTTTCATGCAGTTCACTGTATTCAGCTTTGTTGGCTGAGACCTTAACAGATGGTTTTCTCTGAAAAGTGACTATGCTAAGAATGTCATTTGTATCATTTGTACTGTCGCTCCAGATCAAACATGTTCTGTTTACAAGCCACCTGCCAGCTCTGTAAATTCCCTTTGGAATCTGAGGATCAGGTTGGGCTCTTTCCTTCCTGCTTGTCATAACCACCAATAAAAGCTCTCCAAGGCGACCAAGACCCATCGTTACACCTGTGCAGCCCCACAGCCTTCACATGATGGCCTCAGTGGTACCTGCATGACCCGTTTATGGGACTGCACAGGTGTAGTTGATTGTGATTAGAACGTCACTGAGAGTTCAGCTGGTGCTGCTCCAGATGGCGCAGACTCCGGCTCCCTCTCCCCTCTCTGAGCTAGCTCCCAGGAGCACAAAGCTGGTTGATCACTTCCATGCTCACGTGCTCCGCAATGTGTTTGCTGCAGAACATGATCACGACGAGGCTGCGGAAGGACATTTCCACTATGCTCAAACTTGCCTTATCTCACCGGGAAGAACTCAGCGAGAGGCTGCCAGGTAACTCTCTGAAATCTTCTCCTGGGTATAGTCGGAATCAGAACCCCTCTGCCCCTTGATGATATGAAATGTTCCAACTAGGGGCTCATTGGCCATGTGCTGGCTTCTCTACAGGGGCAGACATTTGGGCTGTGTGTATGGGGAGAATTCCATCACCTTAGTACGTGGAGCTGCAGGGTGGGGGATGCAGTGTGTTCTCCCAGCAAGGGCTGGATGGCTCTGTGGTGCTGGGGGAATGAACTTTGGAACACGGCTACTCCACCCTCCCTCTGTGAGGGCAGAGGCTGCATTTGATGCAGATTCCGTGGCCCCAGTACATGCCCCATACAACCATCATGGAGGGGCTGTAGATGAAGCAGGGAGGGCTGCATAGCAACCTTGCACCCTGAGGGCCTACCCTACCTCCACACATACAGCCAAAATACTCAGGGAGCTTTCTATTGACTTCACTGGCTGTGGGGTTGGGATAAGTGACTTGCTCAAGGGCTCAGAGGGATGCTAGCAGATCTGGGAATCACAC